>NW_006202806.1:2339665-2350113 GCF_000334495.1 Tupaia belangeri chinensis
TTTTAGGGATTATTGCCTGTGCTTTGGGAGTCTTATTTAAGAAGTCTTTGCCTACTCCAATGTCTCCCAGAGTTTCCCCAGCATTTTCCACCAGTAGTTTTATTGTTTGAGGTCTTAGGTTCAGATCTTTGATCCATTTTGAGTTGACTGTTGTTAATGGTGAAAGATAGGGGTTCAGTTTCATCTTTCTGCAGGTGGATACCCAGTTTTTCCAGCACCATTTACTAAAGACATTTTAATTGGAGCTTTTTGTAGAAGATTTTTGAAATTTGGATGAGCACAGGAAAGAAAAGTTACATATAATTTCTCTACAATATAAAAATTTGGTTTTAATATTTTAAATTATATTAATTTCTCCTTGGATCTATTTTTTTAAAGTAATATATTTTCATTTTGCTTTATAATTTTGCATTGAAATATTATGATTTGAAGAACTTACTATTGGGCCAGCTCCATAGCTCAGTAGTTAAAGGAGTTGAATCCCACATGGGTGACTACAAATTGAATTCCAGTCACAGAGGGCTTGAAAAAAAAAATCCATGGACGCCTGTGTAGGCATGCCCAAAATTTTGATAGTAGGGACAAATGGAGGAAAAGGCATTGTGGTGTGACCATACTGCATTTGGGGGTGCTTTTTGTTCTCTCCCTCTCGGTGGATCACATACCAGACTATGCTACTATGCTATTAACATTTTTTCTTCAGATTTCTTTGCCATAGGGTTGCTGTGCTCACTGTAGAGAGACAGAGAGGGAAAGTGGAAAATCACTTCCCTCCCGGAGGGAATGGCCACATCGCAATTTCTTCTCCTCTGTTCTCCTCTTGAAATTTTGAGCTTCCATTGCCCTGTGTTTTCCAGGCCTCTAGGTATGGGACTTGAGCCACAGAGTAGGCCGTGTGGGATCCAGCCCCTTGAACACCATGCCACCTGCTGGCCCTAACTAGTATTCTTTATTAAACATTCAAGAATAAACATGCTCATTATTTTACAACTAAAATGAAATAGCAAAGATAATTCTGTGACTCTCTTAATCATTATAGTTTTTAAACAAATTATGTCCGCAGTTAAAAAATAAAAGCTTTTCTTTGGAGGACTTTAGAGGATCTTTATAGCTTGTAGTGAAAAATGACACTGTGCCATAAGTGGACTTTTTAGAAACGTTTTTTTAAAGTCATGTCATGGAATATGTTGTTCATTCACAGCTATTTTCTTTTAACAAGGCTTTATGAAATGCATCAACCCTCAAAAGTCAAGATGCATTCTAAATCTTTTCCTTCCCATATTCGGTTCAAAGGGTTGAAAGGACCTTTCAGTTCTCGGTTGTAAATTCAAATGTGATTCTGGTTGATATTTGACAGCTGTATCACAACCTGCACTCTAAAAGCTGTTTCGCTCAATCTACTATCCAGTGTTAACATGACACAAAATGTAATCACATTTGACATTGCTGAAGGAAGCTACTTCATAGAATGGATAAGAGACTGAGTTGTATTTTTCTCATCAGTATATACATACATATAGATAAGATAGATAGATAGATAGATAGATAGATATAGTATATATGTATATGTATGTGTCTATGTATATATCCTTACATACACATATGTAATTAGTGGTAAAGTATTCATTTGTTTTCCTGAGGGTGTCATTCAGGGAAATTTAAAAATGTATGCATATTTAAATTGGGTTTGTATATCTTCTTCACACTTATAATGAAGAGAACATAGAACCAGTATTCTTTGATATAGGATGTATAGGTGAATTTCATGGTTTTGTAGAGTTAATACACATTATTTTTCCTAATTTGCTATAGGATATGTGTGCTTGCTGGACACACACACACACACACACACACACACAGAGAGAGACAGACAGGCAGACAGACAGAAAGTGAGAACGTACCCTCCCAGGGGGATAGCTATACCACAGTCCCTTCTCCATTCTCCTCTTGGGATTTTGGACACGCATAAGCATGTACCTGGTGAGTTTTGCAAGCCTCCGGGTCTGGGAGTTGAACTGCACAGTCACCCATGTGGCATCCAGCTGCCTTAACCACTATGCCCCTGGGTAGCCTGAGTTAGTGATATTTTAAAGAAAAATGACTTTTTTTTTTTTTTTTTAGTACCCATTTTTCCAAGCCCTCTCCCTTCTTGGGAGCTCTGTTTTTTTCTTCCCTCTCCTTTAATAAACTTCCCACATTGCTATAGCAGAAAAACAAAGACCTATGTAAACATCAAATCAGGAATGTATCTACGTATTATAAATTCCTGTTACAGAATTTTGTTCTAGAGCATATATTTTACTTTAATATTGTTTCAAAATATGATGTCTTAACTTGTCATTTATACTACTGTGCATAAAAACAAAGCTCGTTTTCTCTTGTATCCAAAACGCTAGCCTGGGTGTAAAACCATCTTTTTCGCATTTGTGATTTCATTCTCTTTCTGTCATAATTAGAAAAGAATAGAGGTAAATGGCTAAATACATAATTTTTTGCTTTGAAACTTTAAAAACCATTAAGATCATTTTTCTGCATTGCAATTTTAAAAAAATTGTCAATAATTTTTACATACAGAGAACAATTTATACTATCAAGTCACATCTAAAGTAGGTCAGAGAGGCATCGTTTACTCTTGTGATTAAGAGTCCTCTTTCAAGTCTGTTAGGTACTTGAGATTTGGGTTGCTAAATGTGAAAATAAACATTTGTAACACTGTCTTTCACAATTTAACTTCTTGGTATTTTTAGGAAATTATGAAGTGTCGGGACTTGGGACATTAGTATTTAATACCTTGTGTATTTTGTTACTGCTTTTCATTGAAAAGTATGATTATTATAGAATAACTTTGTATTGCAAAGTTAGCTTTTTTTTTTAACAAAGTTTATTTCTTGCATGAACGAGAAAGAGTATTAAAGAGAGACAGACAGCAAGACAGCATCCTCAACAGGGTCTCTACATCATGTTTTACCCATAGGTTTATATAGCCCCAGATCACAGGCACATGCGTACCTTACATACTTAGGAAGGTCTCTGGACACAAACCTGAAGTCTTCCTAAGTGTGTTAGCCTTAAAGAGCATAGTGTCTTATCACAACCCCACAAAAGTAGGTTTTCTTTTCTTTTCTTCTTTTTCATTTGCCAGAAGATGCATGAGCTTTGCTGAAGGGAATAGAGAGGGAGAGAGAGAATGCACTACTCAGTGGGGCATGGTCACACCACAGTCCTTTCTCCACTTCTCAATCCTATTAGGACTTGGGGCATGCACACACATGTGCCCTGTGTATTTTTCAAGGCACCAGTGCCAAGACTCGATGTGTGGTCAGCCAAATGGATCCAGATCCTTTAACCCATGGTGCTAGCCCGAAAGGTACCTTTTTAAATGTGATTTTTAGAGGAAATGGTATATAAAATCATAATCACTCAGCAGTAAATCTTCCATATTCTTTTACTTCCTGTCAAAAGCCAGGGTCTTGATGTTTTCTGGAGTCTGAGGAAGGACATTTAGAAGAAAAATAGAGAGGCAAGGCATTAATAGGACAAAGAAATGTTGTAATAACTGTTGAAGATAATTTTATAGTTTTATCAACTGGACTAGAGAGAAATGTTCACATGTTGGAATATTCACTTTATAAGCTAAATAACGTGACTGAATGTACAAAAGAAAATGAAATAAAAATTTAAACAATCATAATCAATCAAGTAAAATTAATTTAGATTACTGACATATTTACCTTTTACCTAGCACACTGAAATATTACTCAGTGATCAATGAGAATGAGGTTATAATTTAAGAAATTATATAGCTGAAATTTTAGTCCATTGTATTCATAATAATAGAAATACGTGAATGTGGATAATTTATAAAGAATAGATGTTTAGCTCATGGTTTTGAAGGTCTGGGCACGTGCACTCGCCAGAAAGACCAAGAGAGACAGAGAGAGAGAAAGCGAGAAATCCCCACCCCCCCCAAAAGTGGATGGCCATGCCGGAATCCCTTCTCTTCCATTCTCCTCTCAGGATCTTGGGCACGCACGCACATGCGACTGGCGTTGAGTTTAAGCCACCGGGTCCGGGCCTCAAACCATGGTTGACTACATGGGAGTCCAGCGACATACCCATTATGCTAACTGCTGACTCCCCCAAGTGAAGGTCTTCTTGCTAGTGGGGACTCTTGGCACAAGGTATCACATCACTATATTGAACAGGAATAGAATATTTCTGTCACTGCCTCTGTTCTGGTCTCTCTCTCATTATAAAGCAATAAGTGTCAATCATCGAGGCCCCACCATAATCATCTCACAAAGGCTCTACCTCTTCATCCCATAGTCTGGTTAAGTTTCCTCTTAATATCATCACAGTAGGAACCAAATATTGGAATATCATCTTGGGGGGACACACATTCAAACAATATATAGTATTTAAGCTCAGTACAAACTAGACTTAATATCTTATTGATAAATGACTAGAGCTATTTTTCCTTTTTTTTTTTTTTTTTGGTTTTACTGTAAGGTGTGTGCATTTGCCAGAGAGAGAGAGAGAGAGAGAGAAGGAAAGTGAGAAATTGCTACCCAGGGAGATGACTACACTGCAGTCCCTTCTCCTCCATTCTCCTTTTGGGACTTTGGGCATGTACACACATATGCCCAGCATGAATTTCAAGTCATTGGGTCTGGGATTTGAACCACTGTGGGCCACATGGGAGTTCAGCACCTTAACCATCACACTACCTGATGGCCCTGCTAGAGAAATTTTATATATAATTGTTCATATTTGTTTATGACTACATTATTATTCAGTTTATTTTATGAGACACACACACACAGTGAGAGAGAAAGTGAGAAATCACTTCTCATGGGGGATGACCACACTGCAATCCCTTCTCTTCCATTCTCCCCCCAAGGTCTTGGGCATGCATGCGTGCACATGGACCCAGCGTGATTTTGAAACCACCAGGTCTGGGACTCAAACCACAGTCTACCATGTGGAAGTTCAACAATGTAACCTCTGCGCCATCTGTTGGCCCCAGATTACCAAGATTTTTACTATACTGAAAGTTCTTACAATATCAATTTTCTTTGGTGTACAAGATTAAGTGTAAAATTTATGAGTCCTCATTTTAATTTCTTTATTATATATTGAATATTCTATTCTCTCCCAAATAATCTTTTACTCCCATATAATCTTTAATATCCATGTTACTTAAACTATTCTACTTTTCTCAATGCAGTTCTCAAATTTTGAAAAATCAGACTTTCAATAGGCTAAGTTTATCTAATCTTATGATTGCTTGTTCTGGTGAAATTTGCTTCTTGGGTTTGTAAACTTTTGTTTAGTGTTATACAATTAAGAAATATTAAATAAGTTCCAACTATGTACGAGTTTATTTTTCTGCAAGGAATTTTGAAATATATATATATATATATGTATTTCTTTTTAAAAATTATCTATTATTTATTTATTTATTTCACATTAATTAACTGTATATCATTATAGCATACTAAATGAATTTTCCCATTCAGAATATACTGAATATTGGTGCAATCAAATATATTACTATACCTATTATTTTCAAAAGATAATTTTTCATTTTGTGTTTCTTAACAATTTTACTTATTTCTTTTTTCCCCTTGATTCCCTTCCTCTCACTTTCTGCCATTTCTCATCCTCTTCCCACTCTCTCTCTGGTGTCCACAGTTGCTCCCCATGTCTTTATGTTTTCCAATATTTCAGCTTCTGACATAGAATCCAGGCATTTAGTATGTATTAAGTGGAGACATACAGTGCTTTTCTTCCATAGTCTGGTGTATTTCACTTAAGAGTAAATCTTCCATATTTATCCACTTTCTATCAAATGTTAGGATCTCATTTATCTCATTTTTTAAATGGCTGAGTAATATTCTATAGTGTATATGTGCCATACTTTTTCAATCCATTTGTCTGTTTATGGACATTTGGGTTGGTTCCGTCTTAGCAATTAAGAATAGTGCCACAATAAATATGGATATGCAAGTGTTTTTCTGACTGTTTTCCTGTCTTTTGGATAGATACCCAGGAGCAGAATTGCTGGATCATATGGTAGTTCTATTTGTGGGCATTTAAGGAACTTCCATATTGTTCTCCACAGTGGTTGTATCAACTTACATTCCCACCAACAGTGAAGGAGAGTTCTCTTTTCTTCATAGCCTCATCAGCACTTACATTTTTTTTTTAATCTTAGCCATTTTGACTAGGGCAAGATGATATCTCCTTGTGGTTATCATAAGGGGTGTTGAGCATTTTTTCATATGCTTTTTGGCTGTTTGTATGTCTTCCTTAGAGAGTTGTCTGTTCAGTTCAGTTGCCTCATGTTTTAGTTGGCTTGGTCTTTTTTTTTTTTTTTTTTCAGGTGAGCTGCTTGAGGTTCCTGTGAATTCTGATTATCAGTCTCTTATCTAAGGCATGGTTTGCAAATATATTCTCCCATTATGAGGGTTGTCAATTTACTCTAATTATTGTTTATTTTGCTGTGCAGAAGCTTTTTCATAATATACATTTCCATGAACTTTTTAAAGCATCTGTACTTTTTGATGCTGTAGCTTTGTAATTAACTTTATTTGAAATCATAAAGTGTGATGCCTCTGTCCTTCTTCTTATTTTGGGGGGGAGAGGTTTTCACTATAGAGCGCGTGAACTCACCAGACAAACAAAGAGAGTGACAGAGAGACAGAAAGAGAGAAATAAACCCCCCAGGGGGGATGACCACGCCACAATCCCTTCTCCTCCTTTCTCCTCTCAGGATCTTGGGCATGCATGCATACGCGCCCGGCATGAGTTTTAAGCCACCGGGTCTGGGATGTGAACCGCGGTCAACTACGTGGGAGTCCAGTGACATAGCCATTACGCTAACTGCTGGTCCCCCTCTGTCCTTCTTGATCAAGATTGGTTTCACTATTTTGAGTCTTATGGTTCCATATGAATTAAGATTTCAATATTTCAAAACTATCACTAATGATAGCTTAGTTCATAAGATGTCTTCATTTTGGTATCTAGTACAGGTGAATCTCTTTTGTTTTTTCTATTACATTCATTCTCCTAATAATTTTCTGTAAAATCACAATACAAATCACAATAGAAACTTTATGTAGTTTCCCCCTAGCTTTATGTATAGGCAGGTGTTTTATATATGAATTTCATGATAATATTAAAAATATTTCTTTAAAAAGTGAGTGGAATGCCCTATTCTTAGGAGATCAAAATTAAATAATTTGAAAGTAAAGATCCTGATGTCTTTAAATATCAAATTGCTTGTCAACATTCACTGCATGTATGAATATACATACTTACTAAAGGGAGGAAGATAAAGCACATTTGGCAAAATGCTGAAAATTCACATCCCTTAGTTAAAGAAATACATGAACTCATTGTGCTATTCTTACAGATTCTGATAAAATCCTCAATTTTCAGTATATCCCATACTATTTCAACTGCTAAATTCAGAAATCCATTTTTGAAGATACTCTCATTCAGTGAATTCAGTGCATTTTCTTTGAATCATCTGTGTTGATGAATTAAATGGTAGGCCCCTGCTGGAGACTATTCCCAGTGGTGAATCTCCATTCTGCAAAATACCTGTGTGAATCTTCATACCAGGGCTGACAACAAAGCATCCTTGCATTAAAAAAGGACACAAAAAGGATGCCTGTCTACTTTGGGGCTCACTTACAAGGTAATTACTATTCATGATCTTGTCAAATTACCGAAATGTCAGATGTATTAGGAAGCCACAGTGACATTGCCTTGGGCTTTATTTCTTTGTAATACCTCAGTAATAGTAGAACAAATTCCCAACTGAAGCAGATTTTTAAATACATTGTGGTAGATGAAGCCAGCAGGTGGCATGGTGGTTAAAGTGCTGGACTCCTATATGGCCAACTGCAGTTCAAATCCCACACCTCGTAGCTTGAAAATCACACTGCGGGGGGCGAGGGGAACCAGCAGTTAGCATAATGCCTGTGTCACTGGACTCCCATGTAGTCGACCGCAGTTCGAGTCCCAGACCCAGTGGCTTAAACTCATGCCAGGCATGTGTGTGTATGTGTGCGTGCCCAAGATCCTGGGAGGAGAAAGGAGGAGAAGTGATTGTGGCACAGCTATCCCCCTGGGGAGTGATTTCTCTTTCTGTTTTTCTGTCTCTCTTTGTCTTTCTGGAGAGTGCACGTGCCCTATAGCAAAAAAATCTCTCCAAAAATAAATAAATAAATAAATAATCACACTGGGTTAGGACTAGCAGGTGGCATGGTAGTTAAGGGCATTGGACTTCCACATGGCTGACTGTGGTTCAAGTCCCAGGTCTGGTAGCTTGTTTTCTCACTTTCCCTCTCCTTCTTTCTCTCTTCACTCTTTTTTTCTCTGGTCAAATTAAACATAAATTAAAATAAAAAATTGAAGAAGATTTTAAAAAAAAATCACACCTGGTAAATGTGTTTGAATATCCAGATTCCCAGGGGGAAGGTGGAGAGGAACGAATTGTGGCATGACCATCCTCCCTCATGGGTGGTTTCTAACTTTACCTCTCATTGTCTCTCTCTGTATGTCTTATGTGAGCCCACAAGCCCTATGGCAAAAATCTTACAAATTAAATACATTGTGGTGAACACAAATTTAAAAGTTTATACACACAAATATTTAGGGAGTATCATCCCCAGGAAAGGAGAAGCATTTATTGAATCTCAGAATTCTAGCAGTTACAAAAGTGTGTAGAGAATTAATAGAGCTATCTCAGATTTTTTTATATAAGAAAGATGAAAATTAATACAGAAAAAAGGGATCTAACAAGATCCTGTGATACAATTGTGTTGTTTCTTAATTTTCAAAAATCAAAGACAATGTTTGTTCAATTTTTTTCATTTTAATTTGAACATTCAAATGTTCAATATATTTTCATTTGTTGATTACTATCTTTCCATTAATAATCATAATCACAAATATAGATTACTTTTCAGCATCTGAGTATATGCCTGGTGTTGTTTTAAACATTCTTTTTCTTTTTCTTTTTTTAAGAGTTTTTTGCAATATGTTGTGTGCACTCACTGGAGAGACAGAAACAGACGGGGAGACAGAAAGCCAGATATCACCCCTTGGGGGGATGGCCACATTGCAATCCCTTCTCCATTCTCCTCTCAGGATTTTGTACATGGATGCACACGGACCCAGCGTGAGTTTAAGTAGCCATGTCTGGGACTTGAACCGTGGTCAACTATATGGGAGTCTAGAGATGTAACCATTGTACTATCTGCTGGTCCCTTGAGCATTTACTTAATGAATTATCTCATGTGGTTTGCACCATTTCCCAATGCAACATAAGTACTATTAATATAATTTTTTAATAGAATAGGTTCTGACAATACTGGATATTGAGATGAGAATTTGAGAGTATAATGTTTTATTATTTGTGGGAGTTAGGTGAGGTTACACTGGGAAGGAAAGAAGGAGAATATAAGAAGTTTTAACAAGTAAATTGTGACTCAGAGCATCTTGGACTCCATCCTGACATTTAAGAGACAGTGCAGAGCAGGTACCAGTCTGTGGCACATTAGGAGCCAGGCCACACAAAAGGGAGTGGGCAGTGGGTGAACAGGAAAGTTTCACCTGTATTTACAGTTACTCCCTATTACTCACATTACCATCTGAGCTCTACTTCCTGTCAGATAAGCTGCAGTGTTAGATTCTCATAGTTTTTCATAGGAGTTTGAACTCTATTGTGGACTGTGCATGCAAGGGATCTAGATTATGTGCTCCTTTGAGAATCTAATGCCTGATGATCTCAGGTGGAACTGAGGCAATGATGCTAGCTCTGGGGAGCAGATGCAAATACTGCATTACAGTGAATTGTATAATTATTTCATTATATATTACAATTAATAATATAATACATTATTATGAATTATTATATTATAAATTATTATAAATACAATGTAATTTTGGGGACCATATTTTGAGAGCCGCTGGTAAGAATATGTCTAAGAGTGGTCTCACCTGAGGCACAGGGCATTGTAGTGTATTTTCTAACTTCTCTTCTTCATGGGTAGAGGGCTGCCTCTTAGACATTAACTTGACAGCACTTTGGGACATTCTTATAGATGCACCTAACATTAGGCCTTAGGTGGAGAGTGGTAGGTTTCTACCATAGGACTTCATCATCATGAACTAAAATGGGAAGTGATGAGGGGATTTGGGTTGAGCCTCAACACCATGTTCTGTATTAGTCTACAGATGAGAAAATTGAGGCAGAGAGAGGTGGATTAACTTCTGAAAGGATAACAACTGTTAAATGGTAGAATCAAGGTTCCAGTTCAGAATTAAAATTGATACAGCATCGGGACCAGCAGTTAGCATAATGGCTATGTTGCTGGATTCCCATGTAGTCAACCGCAGTTCACGTCCCGGACCCAGTGGCTTAAAACTCACGC
>NW_006202806.1:2350248-2353970 GCF_000334495.1 Tupaia belangeri chinensis
CCCCCCCGAAAAAAATATTGATACAGCATGTGCATTTACTGAGGTCTTTTTTTTGTCCCAGTGTTTTTCCATTGGGTGTGTATGCTAACTGAAGAGAAACAGAGAGAGACAGGGAGAAAAGAGAGAGGGAAAGTGAAAAATCACCCCCCCCCCCGGGGGTGGAGGAGAGGTCATGCCACAATCCCTTCTCCATTCTCTTCTTGAGATTCTGGGTGTGCACACACATGTGCCCAGCATAACTTTCAAGCTGCAGGGTCTGGGCCTCTAACCTCTGGTAGTCTAGTACTTTAACCACCATGCCACCTGCTGGTCCCCACCTGAGAACTTCTTAAAAATGCATATTATTGAGGTCAAAACTAAGGAAATGAAAACTTTGAGGGTGAGGTGTAGAAGTCTGTTTTAATAATTCTTCCAGATGGTTCAGATATACTCTCAAAGTTGAGATTCACTTGTCTAAGTCATGTGCTCTTATGTCCTACATTATACAATGTTAATGCTGTAACTAGATTCAGGTGTCATTTATTTCTCTCTCTTTTTTTTTTTAACACCAAAGCGAAAATGAATGTTAGCCAATTACCATTTGTATATATGAATCTATGTGTCTGTTATACCTGTCAATATAAATCTATTTACCTGTACATTTTTCTTTTGGCTAGAAGATTTGTTCCTGACAACATGATTGGCAATGTGCTTCCTCTTGATAAGAGAGTAGATTAGATCCTTTCATGGACTGAAGGGTATATCTCTTTTCACAGTTCTGTTTCCTCCCCACTTTGGTCGCCTGATGCAATTTCATTTCCAAAGTCCAGATCACTTCAAGTTGTGAACATGCATGTCCTTCCAGTCATCACTGGTTTCACCACACAGTGTTTATTTATTTGTATGTGCAAGACCACACAGAATACTCAGATAAAATAGAGCCTATGTACTAAAAGGTTGTCAGTGTTCCAGAATCTCAAAGGTAAGGTTTTCTTAAAAAATGTTTTTTAATACTTGATGGAAAGTAGTGATGTTAATAAAATTGTTTTATACTGTACATCAATTCTCTAGGCTCAGATCTCTAGTCCTATTTATCTTGTATAACTTTTTAGTATCTTTTGCCTTGCATTTCCATATTTTTTCCCTCCCTGCCTGTCCCTTCTAACCTCTTCCTATTTATTCAACTTTTCTGCATTTAAAAAATTTTATTTATTTTATAATTTTATATTTACAGTGAAATATTGTCCGTCTTTGTGGGGTATACACTATAGTTTTTCAAAGGCTGTATACAGTGTTAAAATCAAATAAAGGATATTACTATATTCATCATCTTCAACAAAGAACAATACATTAATTTGTGCACCTTTGATTTTCATCCTACTAGTCATATACGTACACATATATGTGTGTGTATATATATGTGTATGTGTGTGTGTATATATATATAACACACATACATATATATACACACACACTATATAACACACTAAATATGTGTGTGTGTGTGTATATATATATATAC
This sequence comes from Tupaia belangeri chinensis, assembly GCF_000334495.1. Taxonomy (NCBI): domain Eukaryota; kingdom Metazoa; phylum Chordata; class Mammalia; order Scandentia; family Tupaiidae; genus Tupaia; species Tupaia belangeri. The sequence continues at coordinate 2,351,750 of NW_006202806.1, forward strand.
ACACACACACACATATATACATATACATGTAAGGCTGGCAACATCCCCCCCTTTAAAAATTCTATTGTGTATACAACTTTAAAAAAATTGTATATAAAAGTGAAGTCATGCAATATTTTTCTTTTTGTGCCTGATTTATTTCACTTAGCATAATGTCCTCCATGTACATCCATGTTGTTGCTAATGGCAGGCATCTCTTCTTTCTCTTTTTGCTGCTATATAATATGTCATTGTATTTATACACCATAGTTTCTTTATCATTCATTCATTGATAGATACTTTTTTTTCATATATTGGCTAATGTGAATAAAACTGCAATAAACATGAGAGCATAGATATGTCCTTATCATTCTAACTTTATTTTCATTTCCTTTGGGTATATATCCAGAAGAGGAATTCTTGGTCATATGGTAGTTCTATTTTTATTATTTTGAGGAACTGCCATACTGTTTTCCATAATTGCTGTATCAATTTACATTTTCACTAACAATGTACAAGAATTAGATTCCCTTTTTCTCTACACCTTCACCAACACTAATGCTTAGTTTTTCTGATAATAGTCATCCTAACATGTGTGAAGTGTTATCTCCTTGTGATTTTGATTTGCATTTCTCTGATGAGTATTGGTGGTGTGCATCTTTTCATATACCTATTGGCCATTTCATGGGTACTATACTTAATGTCTTGCATACTGAACATTTGCTTAATCAAGTAGGTTTTAGGGGATTACGACTGAAAAAGAGAGTAATGGTGTGAGGTGATGAATATGTTAATTGGCTTGACTGCAGTAATTGTTTCACTATATCAAAACATCCTGTTGTACAGGCTAAATATATATGAAAAAATTAAAATGCATGGGACCAGCAGTTGTCATAATTGCTGTGTCACTGGACTCCCACGTAGTTGACTACGATTCGAGTCCTGGACCCAGTGGCTTAAACTTACACTAGGCACGTGTGTTTGCATGCCCAAGATCCCGAGAGGAGAATAGAGAAGAAGGGATTGCAGCATGGCCATTCCCCCTAGGGGGCTATTTCTTGCTTTCTGTCTCTCTGTCTCTCTCTGTCTTTCTGGTGACTGCACACACCCTATAGCAAAATCCTCTAAAAAATAAACAATTAAATGCACAAAATAGGCTAGTGGATTTTAATGAGTTTAGTTATTAAAATTATAAGTTTGATGTAGTGATTAAGGTGCGGGACTCCTACATGGCTGACTATGGTTCAAGTCCTAGATCCAGTGGCTGGAAACTTACACCAGGTGTGTGTGTGTGTGTGTGTGTGTGTGTGCATGCCCAAAATCGTAAGAGAATGGAAGAGGAGGGATTGCAGAGTGGCCATCTGCCCTTGAGGGGGTGATTCCTCAGTTTCTCTTTCTCTGTCTCTCCAGCGAGTACACTACACTATAGCAAAAATTTCTCTAAAAATTAGTAATAATGATTATAAAATTCAATGATATGATTTCTGATTTTACATTTCAACTACACTTAATAAAGTACCACTTGTTAAGTTTTAGTGCAGTGTCAAAGAATGTCCAAAATATCTAAAAATATTAAAGTACTTTTATGTGTGAGGATAATGTATTTTCTTCACAGAGTTTTTAAAATTTCATTTTCTTTTATAAATTCAATCACATTACTATTTGGCTTACAAAATGGATATTTCACCAGGTGAATATTTGTCCCTAGTACAGTTGATAAAACTATAAAATATCTTCAACAGATAATACCACATTTCTTTGTGCCATTAATGCTTTGCCTCCCTATTTTTCTTCTAAATGTCCTTCCTCAGACCCTCCTCTTTCACACACACTATATCTGGTATTTACATCTATATACTGGGTTTCTATATCCTTTAGTCAATTAATTTCAGCCATAGAATGCAGACACTTGGTATATATTAAGTGAGGACATACAGTGCCTCTCCTTCATAGCCTGGCTTGCTTCACTCAGCAGTAAATCTTCCATATTTATTCACTTCTTGTCAAAAGCCAGGGTTTTTATTTTATGACTGAATAGTATTCCATGGAGTATATGTGCCACAGTTTGTCTATTCATTTATCTGTTTGTGGGCATTTGGGTTGTTTCCATGACTTAGCAATTGTGAATAGTGCCACAATAAACATCAATGTACAAGTGCTTTTCCGATTAGGTATTCTTCTGTCCTTTGGGTAGATACCAAGGAGTGGGATTGCTGGATCATATGGTAGTTCTATTTGTAGA
>NW_006202806.1:2354256-2361920 GCF_000334495.1 Tupaia belangeri chinensis
CTTTTCTCCATTCAGGATGATGTTCACTATGGGTTTTTCATAGATAGTTTTTATTTTGTTGAAAAATGACCCTCGTATGCTGATTTTGCTGAGATTCTTAATCATGAAGGGATGTTGTATCTTATCAAATACTTTTTCTGCATCAATTGATATGACCATATGGTTTTTATCTTTCTTCCTGTTAATGTAGTGTATTACATTTATGGTTTTGCATATGTTGAACCAACCTTGCATTCCTGGAATAAAGCCTACCTGATCATGATGTATAATCTTTTGTATAAGTTGTTGGATACGATTTGTTAGTATCTTGTTGAGAATCTTTGCATCTAAATTCATCAGGCATATTGGTCTATAGTTTTCTTTCCTTATCTTGTCCTTATCTGTTTTAAGGATAAGGGTGATAGAGGCTTCATAGAATGAATTAGGGTGAGATTCACCCTTTTGGATCTTTAGAAATAACTTGAACAGAATGGGGGTTAACTCTTCTTTGAATGTTTTGTAGAATTCAGAGGTGAATCCATCAGAGCCAGGGCTTTTCTTTGTTGAGAGGTATTTATTACTGATTCAATCTCCTGGCTTTGTATGGGCCTATTCAGTCTTTCTATATCCTCCTGGCTCAGTTTTGGTAGATTATATGTGCCCAGAAATTTGTCCATCTCATCCATATTGTCTTGTTTCTTGGCATATAGATGTTCATAGTATCCTCTAATAATGTTTTGTATTTCTACTATGTCTTTTGTTATTTTGCCTGCTTCATTGCCGATCTGATTCACCTGGTTCCTTTCTCTCTTCTTCTTAAGTCTCGCTAGTGATTTATCAATTTTGTTTATCTTTTCAAAGAACAAGCTTTTACTTTCATTTATTTTCTGTATAGTTCATTTATTTTCTTCACAGAATTTAACCAAAGTAGCTCATTGCCCTAAGTTAGGTATAGAAATGGAGATGAGAATCTGGCCATTTTCCATTATGCCAGGTGAAAAAGAGTTTTGAAAAAAATGTAAAACCAAGCTACTTTTTTTACTAATTTCATTTTGTTTTGGAAAATATAGCTATTTTTCATAGAGCTGTGTTATTTATATTAACATGTAATGGCTTTATTGTTACTCTTAATAAATGTATACATAAAAATAAAGTAAGATTGCTTCATGTAATGTATTTAGCATTTAAATGCAGCATCCAGCCTGTATCTTGTGTCTGCTGCTCCACTAAGTTTTTATTTTCCTTCTCCATCTTGAGAATTCTACTCATTCTTCATCAGATGAGCTGTCTTTCTTTTGGGGCCTTTATTAAAATCCCAGAGTTTACCACTTTTTACCTCTCTTTCATATAGCACTGTTCATCATGCTTATCACATTTCTTTCAATTATCTTGTTTCCTGTCCTTCCTAAACTATGTAACCTGAAGGAATGAACTGAACTGAATCTTATGCAACCTTGAATTTACAGAATCTGAAATACACCCATAGACTTTAACCAGCAATGGTATAAAAGATAAATCTCTAAGATCAAGGCCATTACATCTACTCTTTGATTCTAGTTTGAATTAGGATTGGAAAAAAAAAATCAATGAGAGCATTTATATATTTCCTTGAAGGTATCCAGAAGTCATGCCATTTTAGTGAGCTACTCAGGAATCTTACAATTTCCTTACTCTGTAAATGCTCTATAACACAGCTGTTAATTTGTCCCCTTGGAATCTAAGAACTATCAACTGCAACTTTCTCAATGCTGCTTGCCAGGATTCAAATAAAATCAGAAATTCCACACTGATAGTTTTCAGATATTGTTAACCTCTAGCACATTCTCTAAAATAGGTAATATAAATCAGATTTATAATACTAAAGAGTCAAGTTGAAACATACATCAAACTTTGGTTTATAAATTTGGCATGATATTTTGGGATTATGACATATTTTTCCAGTTAGATAATTTACCTGTGATCCTTAGATTCTTTTTCTCAATCTTTGGTGTTTATATCAGATTACATTTTCCAGCAGCTTGGCACTCATCCATCAAGAAATAGAGTTTATGTCCCCTTCTCTTGAATTCGTATAGGTCTTTCTGACTATATCAACTGAAATAATATGGTAGAAGTAGCACTATGTGAGTTCCCAGACTTGTGTCCTTAAAGGTGATATGGCCTCCAACTGGCTCTTTCGGTACTCTTTTGCCTAAGAACCTAGCCATCATGCTGTGAGGAATCATAGGGCAAATGGAAATGCCCAAGTGAGGAGGAATCTGAGGCTTCATCCCATGCTGAGAACCCACCAGCCAGCACAAACTAGCCATCCTGAAGTAGCTCTTGCAATATCCTACTCCTTAAACTATTGATAGCTCCCTCAGTTGACACCACACAGAGTAGAAATCTGCTTTCTCTATATAGCTCTGATTAAATTGTAGACATGAACTAATTGCAAATGAGTTAAACAAAAACTCTCTAAGGAAGACATACAAACATCCAAAAAGCATATACAAAATGCTCAATATCTCTTATCATAGGACGATGCAAATAAAAATTACAATGAGATACTACCTAACCCCAGTCAGAATGGCTAAGATCAAAAAAGTAATAATGGGGACCAGCAGTTAGCGTAATGGCTATAGTGCTGGACTCCCACTGCAGTTCGCGTCCTGAACCCAGTGGCTTAAAACTCACGCAGGGTGCGTGTGCGTGCGTGCCCAAGATCCTGAGAGGAGAATGGAGGAGAAGGGATTGCAGCGTGGCTATCCCCCCGGGGGGAGATTTCTCACTTTCTGTCTCTCTGTCTGTCTGTGTCTGTCTGGCGAGTGCACACCCCCTATAGCAAAAACCTCTCCAAAAAAAAAAGTAATAATAAAGAATGAGAAGTGCTGGTGAGGCTATGGTGAAAAGGGAACTCTCTTACACTGTTGGTGAGAAAGTAAATTAGTACATGTGGAGGGTTCCTCAAAATCCTATAAATACAACTATCATCTGATCCAGCAATGATGTTTATTCTAAGCTGCTATGATGTTTTTCACTCTGTTTTGGGGGTAGTTTGTTACACATTAAAGGATAACTGGAACAGTGTTTAGGTAGAGTACCATATCCTAAATAAGATGATCACATCACTGAAGATTTTATTGTTTTGTTTGGTTTTATTTTTTCCTGTGGACTTTAGTTTAAAGTTTATTTTAGTCATAATAGTGCATAATCATGAATGAGAGAGAAAGAGAGAGAGAGAGAGAGAGAGAGAGAGAGAGAGAGGTACACTCCACAGGGTTTTATCAAGCTGTCATCATCTCCTTTCCCCAGTCCTCAAGATTTTTTTCAAGTGAACCATGAACCTAGGGGATCAAACTCATGGTAGGCCACATGACTTCCAGCATTACTACCTACTGTAATATCAGGCTAGGCCTCCTTGAACTTTTCGAAGTCTGGCTCATATGTGTGCTGGAACAATCAAAGCCAGAAATTCAGAGTGGAATGAGGAATGAGTTACACTAACTCAACTAATCCTGATATTTACTTGATATAAAATTATGGACGAGTTTCAACATTTATGAGACTATCTCCTCATTTATAAAGTAGACAAAGTAATAATATGTATTTCATGTTGGAAATGAGAACCAAAAGAAGTCTACTTTGGAAAATCATTTTGTACATGCAGGATGGGTATTAGTTCAGAGGGACTCTGGTACTTCATATCCTATTATCCATAGTACCTTACACAGAGTACTATAGTAGATGGTTAATAAATTCAGTTGATAAATGTTGTTTCTGATATATCTACAGAAAAAATTAAGATATTAGAAAGGTATTTATTTTTATATAGTAACGCTACCCATTTTAAAAATATATAATAGTGTTTTCAGAGAAAAGTCAGATTAGATAAAATAAATGGATTATGAAAAATATAAACAAAAAGGTTAAGTATTAATAGTAAAAACAGGGAACCAGCAGTTAGCTTAATGGCTATGTCGCTGGACTCCCACGTAGTCGACCGCAGTTCGCGTCCCGGACCCGGTGGGTTCACACTCACGCACGGCGCATGTGCGTGCGTGCGTGCCCAAGATCCCAAGAGGAGAATGGAGGAGAAGGAATTGCGGCATGACCATCCCCTCTGGGGGGTGATTTCTCGCTTTTTGTCTCTATGTCTCTCTCTGTCTATCTGGTGAGCACACGAACCCTATAGCGAAAACCTCTCCAAAAAAAAAAATAGTAAAAAAGCTACTGATCTTTGAGACTCACTAGACAATGAATACTATACATGAATTGCTATTTTAATGCAAAACAATCCTGACATAGTATTATGTCTCTAAGTTTTAAATTTGAGAGACTCTGGTACAGAAAACTTACCTGCTTTCATTTAACCAGATAGAGGTAGAAGTTGGATTTTAACTTCTTTTGACTTCAGAGTCTGATGATTTCATTTTAAAAATTTAATATATTTTATTTTATTTTAATTTATTTTATACATTTAATCACTATATACCACTTAGCTTGTAAAGTGAATTTTCCAACATGAATGCATTTCTTTCTGCTCCAGTGGGGATACTAAACACGTTATCATCAACAGTTAATAAACGGGAACCAGTAGTTAGTGTAATGGCTATGTCGCTGGACTCCCACGTAGTCGACCGCGGTTCGCGTCTCGGACCCGGCCCGGTGGCTTAAAACTCACGCCGGGCACGTGTGCGTGCGTGCCCAAGATCCTGAGAGGAGAATGGAGGAGAAGGGATTGTGGCATGACCATCCCCCCTGGGGGTTGATTTCTCGCTTTCTGTCTCTATGTCTCTCTCTGTCTGTCTGGCAAGCGCACGTGCCCTATAGCGAAAATCTCTCAAAAAAAAAAATAGACAAAAAAAATTAAAAAAAAAAACAGTTAATAATCTATTTCTGTGTCCCATAAATGTCTTGACTCTCTATTTTTCTCCTTAATGTCTTTCCTCAGACTCTTTTCCTCTTCCCACCCTCTTCTCACTCTGTATCCAGTATCTATAACCATTTCCCATGTTTCTAAATCCTCTAATCTTTCAGTTTCATCCATAGAGTATGGACAGTTGGTATATATTAAGTGGAGATATACAATGTCTCTCCTTATAGCTTGGCTTGCTTCACTCAGCAGTAAATCTTCCATATTCGTCCACTTTCTATCAAAAGCCAGGGTCTTGTTGTTTTTATGGCTGAGTAGTATTCCATAGAGTATATGTTTCACACTTTTTCAGTTCATTCTTCTGTTCGTTGACATTTGGGTTGATTTCATGTCTTAGTAATTGTGAATAATGATGCAATAAACATAAATGTGCAAGCACTTTTCTGACTGAGCATTCTCCTGTCCTTTGGTTAGATACCCAAGAATTGCTGGATCATAAGGTAGTTCTACTTTTAGATCTTTGAGGAATCTCTATATTGCTCTCCACAATGATGGATCAATTTACGTTCCCACCAGCAGTGTAGGAGAGTTCCCCTTTCACCACATAATTTCATTTTAAGAGGTACAATTCACCAACTATTTCATGCACCTGGGAAGAATATTAAAATACAATATTCTGTTCTTTCTTTATATTGAGTGGTTGGGATGGCTCAATAAATTTTGCAAAAGTTGTGAGATATATATTAAGGTGATATTAAAAATCTTCCAAATTAATTTGATTCTATGATTGTATTTATGAAAATCAGCTGCATTATTTGTGTCTGAATTTGTGCAAATAATTGAAGAAGATAATCTCTTGCAATCTGAATTTGAGCCACAGCCCTATTTCAGTGAAGTCAGGTACTGTGACCGGAGTGTTAGGGACACCTTGGAGGCAGATAAGGGTTCAGATTTATCTGCATAATCCACGTGTAGGTAATTTCTATTCAGTATTGTGTGTGTGTAGCTATACAGCAGTCTTCACAGCAGAGAAAAACTCTTTCAGGGAGAATTTATGTAACATGAAATCTCATAACCGGAGAGGGTTTTGTTGTTCTAGTTAACTTCCCTTAGGAGTGCATGAGCATTCATATGAAATCATAAATCTACCCCATAAGTTTTTATGGCATTCAGGAACTTTTTATTCTACCATTGAGTTATTCTTGTACATATTGGGAGCCTTTTTTTTTTTTTCTTGCAGTCTAGACCATGATAAAAGTAAAGAATGGAAAGCAACTTTAGTGTTCCATAAGGTATAGTGCATGGGCTAGCATTCGTATATGCAGTATTGAAGACTCTCTATGGCAGGTTTCCATATTCAGGAAGACCAAGCTTTATGTAGTGACAGAGCTCAGAGTGTTCTACAAACTTATCATTGTCTGTGGCACTCATGAATAGCATTATTTTAAACTCAGAGGTATCTTTCTCTGTGTCTTGGTAATGTTTCAGGGTGATTTGCTCTGGCACTTCACAGCTGTGTATTCAGAAATTGTTTATGTTCATATTGACTGTAAAAACAGTGCTAGAGAGACACCAGAAAGACAAATCCTATCCATACATAAGCGATATATGTTTTTTAAAGTCTGTTTCTTCTTCTTCTTCTTCTTCTTCTTCTTTTTTTTTTTTTTTTGGAGAGGTAAAACTATAGGGGTTTGCGCTCGCCAGACAGAGAGAGACATAGAGACAGAAAGCGAGAAATCACCTCCCAGGGGGGATGGTCACGCTGCAATCCCTTCTGCTCCCGGGATCTTGGGCACACACGCACACGTGCCCTGCATGAATTTTAAGCCACCAGGTTCGGGACGCGAACTGTGGTCGACTACGTGGGAGTCCAGTGACATAGCCATTACGCAAACTGCTGGTTCCCAAGTCTGTTTATTCTTTTGGGATATCTGCAACACTATCATTTTGGATGCTGACATTAACAGCTTGAACTTTACAAACTTAAAAGTGCTTTAGGGGCCAGCCCCATAGTCTAATGGTTAAGGAAACTAGATCTCACATAACTAACTGTGGTTCAAATCCCAATCCCAGCAGCTTGAAAAACATGCTGGAAATGTGTGTGTGCATGCCCAAAGTCATGATAGAATGGAGAAATGGAGAAGGGATTGTGACATGACCACAGCCCCTTGGGGAGTGCTTTCTCTCTCTCTTTCTATCTTTGTGTCTCTGGAAACTGCATGGACCCTCTGGCAATTAAAAATAAATATGCATTTGCACAGAAGGTATAGTCTTGAATACATCATTCTAAACTTGAAAATTGAACATAATTCATTTGGCAAAAACATTGGCTTTGGCAGTGGAGTGGTTATTGGCTCATTATTGTCTTCAATGAAACAGGAAAGTCTATATACATATGAAGTGCTGGGCAAGGATAGAGCATTGGCAAGACATTGTATGTGTGTGTGTGTGTGTGTGTGTGTGTGTGTGTGTGTCATGAAATGACACTGGAAAGATAGGTAATAGCCCAAAGACAAATGTGTGTGGAGATTGAACTTTATGGTGAAACGTTAAAAAATGGTGGTAGATTAAAGATTGTCACAAATTATTTGAAATTTTTTCCCATCAAGATATGGTGTCTCAGGACCAGCAGTTAGCATAATGACTATGTCGCTGAACTCCCATGTAGTCAACTATGGTTTGAGTCCCAGACCTGGTGGCTTTAACTCACACCAGGCGCATGTGCATGCATGCCCAAAATCCCGAGAGGAGAATGGAGAAGGGATTGTGGCGTGGCCATCCCCCCTGGGGGGGGATTTCTCGCTTTCTGTTTCTATGTCTCTCTCTGTGT
>NW_006202806.1:2361942-2366165 GCF_000334495.1 Tupaia belangeri chinensis
AGGAAAAAGGTTGAAAAAAAAAAAAAAAAGAAGATATGATGTCTGGCTTATCCTGAATTGAGGACAGCTCTGTGATTCCTTTTAGCAGTAAAGCACAATAAAAAATATTGCTATTTCATTTTTTGGGCCCAGGCTTTAGGATACTAGAACTAATACTTCCTGTCTTTTGGAACCACTCATCCAGAAACCAGCTGCCATGTGAGAACTATGTCTACAATGAGATCACTATGTTGTAAATAGCCCAAGTCACGTAGAGAGGACTGGAGGCTGGTGTGCCATTAAATTATTCAGTCTTTTCTTAGACATTAAGATATATGTATATGTATATATACAGTTTTTATTTTATTTTATTTTTATTATATTTTAAGAGAAATTTTTGCTATAGGGTGTGTGTACACACTGGAAAGATAAAGAGACAGAAAGTGAGGAATCACTCCCCAGGGGGATGGCCACACTGCAATCCCTTCTCTTCCATTCTCCTCCTGGGATTTTGGGCATGCATGCATGCACATATGCACACAGGCCTGGCGGGAGTTTAAGCCTCTGGCTTTGGGACTCAACTATGTGGGAGTCCAGCAAGATAACCATCATACCATCTGCTAGTCCTCAGTTTTGTTTTTTTTAAGTTTTTTTTTTATTATTATAGGTGATGTGTGCTCTCTGTTGGGAGAGTGAGAGTGAGAGAGAGAGAGAGAGAGAGCGAGAGAGAGAGAGAGAGAGAGCGAGAGAGAGAGAGAGAGAGAGCGAGAGAGAGAGAGAGAGAGAGCGAGAGAGAGAGAGAGAGAGAGAAAGAGAGAGAGAAAGAGAAAGAGAAAGAGAAAGAGAAGTCACCCACTAAGGAGAATGGTCATGCCACAGTCCCTTCTTCTCTTGGGTATGTGCACACACATGCACATGCACCAGAAGTGTTTTTCAAGCCGCTGGGTCTAGGACTTAAACACTCACTTTGCCATGTACCATCCAGCCCCTTTAACCACCATGCCACATAGCTGGCCCACATACCCATGATTTTTTCCAAAGAAAATATTTTGCTTTTCATTTCTTTACCAATTAATTTTCCATAAGGTAAAGTAACTTGTATTTTTAAAATAATCTCTACTTATTAAGGCATACATTTTAGGATTGATATTTTATTTGTTATTACATCTTGCTAATTTTTTATATAATGATTGCTTCTATGAAGGCAAGTTTATTTGTACAAAAACATAATTGGTTAAGACATCTTTAAGTTATTAACTTACTCTATTAGTGGAATTAATTCCAATTGATATCTTGAATAAATTATTCTTACAGGGAACCAGCAGTTAGCATAATGGCTATGTCGCTGGACTCCCATGTAGTCGACTGCGGTTCGCGTCCCGGACCTGGTGGCTTAAAACTCATGCCGGGTGTCTGTGGATGCATGCCCAAGATCCCGAGAGGAGAATGGAGGAGAAGGGATTGTGGCATGACCATCCCCCCTGGGGGGTGATTTCTCGCTTTCTGTCTCTATGTCTCTCTCTGTCTGGCGAGCGCACGCGCCCTATAGCGAAAACCTCTCAAAAAAAAAATTATTCTTACAGACACTCAGCAATCCATTTAATTTGCAGTTTCTTCATTCTAAGACTACTATAGAGATGTAACCTTGGAATTGTTTGTCACTTGACACATGGGTGAATTCCAGGATTTATTGAATCCTACATTCTTCTGGCTTTTTGCTTGTTATTCTCTCGTTGCTTGGTATAGTGGATTCAGTTAGCTTTGTTAGAGGAAGTACATGAGACGTAACTTTCTTCAGCTTTTGAATGTCTGAAAACTTCTAAACTTTGTCTTCAACCTTGATAAGTAGATTACATATATATAAAGTCCTGTTTTCAAAGTCATTGATACAGTAGCCTCAAAGGCAACTGTGCACTGATGTTAGTTGAAAGTTTGTAGGCCAATTCTTATTTCTTTGTTGATAATCTATTTCTGTAGATTTTACCTTTTTGAAGTTTTGAGATTGTGCCTTTTTCTTGAAATGTTCAAAATTCAAGATGTCACATTGAACTATGGGACTTCTTACTCTCACTCGGCATAAAGGCTATGTAACCACTAGACTCTCTAGGGACTCATACTTCTTTTCAGTACCAGAAAAACTTCTGTCTCTTCCTGTATAATTTTTCTTGGAATTTATTTTATTCTTTACTCCATTATTATTCAGAAGTAGGGTCTTTCTTTCATTGCTTGAAATTTTCTGTATTTTAGCCTTTATTATTAGTTTGCCAGGAAAATCTTGATGTATTTTTCTAGGCAAAAATGCGTCATGACTTTCCTGACAGCCCAGTAATTCTAATTTTCTTTGTGTTGTGTTTAGATTTCTTTCAGGTTTTCCTAGTTAACCAGATTATTCAGGGCTAAATTTCCCATTTGGTCCCATTCATGGAAAATATGAGCCTTAGGTGCCATCTGGAACTTAAGCAGTTTATTCTGGCAGTGCTTTTATAAGACAGGAGCAGGCCAGTGGCATGGGTTATGTATGCTCAGTGGTCAGATTGATGACTGACTGACAAGGAAGGTCTCTTTCCAAAGACCATTTTCAGAGTTTGAGGGATTCTTTCTCCTTATCCTACTTGTACTCAATCTGGGAATTTTCAGGTGTTTTTTTCATAAAGGGAGTTTAAGCGATTCTTGTAAGGGTAAGCTTTGTTTAAGGTTCATAGAAGTTGCATTTGTGCTGAAGTGACCTTGTCTCCTGGGAATCCCTGGGCCAGGAATGGAAATTTCCAAGCCAGTTTGCATGCTATTATGGAATGTTTGAGTGAGACCTATGGCTATCATTGATGTTATAGGATTTCTATGCACTTACTGTATACTATAATTTGTCTTGTCATTCTATCTCATTTCTATTTTCTTGAAATTTGTTGGAATCTTTCATCCTTTTAAATAATACTCTCTCTTTATTTTATTTGTAAATATTTATATTTTTGAATTCTTTTACTATCATTTTATTAGAACCTTGAGAGGAAAAAGGCCTAATTATCTGAGCTTTATTCACCATGTTCTTTGCTTTTCTCTCATGGACTAAAAACTCTGTGTGGACAAGGACTTCATTTAGTACCATGTTGTCTCTCCAACACCTGGAAGAATGTTGGCACAAAGTAGGTAGGGAATAAATACTTATTGTATAGATGAAGAGATCTTGAATTTGTAAATGTCCCAATAGGAAGCTAACAGAACATTCAAAATAAGGTAGCTCAACAGGGATTTCTTCAAACAGGGATGAAAATACAAGGACAGAGCAGAAATCCAAGCTAGCAATAGCAGAGCTATTACCACCAATAGGTCCAAAGAGATGAGAGGATAAAATACTTTTCATTACTCATGAGGAGGAGAAAAAAAGAGAGAGACAGCTGACCTAATAGAACCTTACAGGGGATAAACTGAAGAATTTTGGTTCTCTCATCCCTTCCTTGGGGGGATATCTATTGACCAAATCTCACCAACTATTAGAGATCACCCAAGCCCACAGGTGTCATCAATACATGTGAGCATTCCCTAGTAGACTATGGGTGGAAAAGTGAGGAAGAATATAGGATTCAAACAGAAGGTTCCCAGGTTCAATAAGAATAGAGGATCTACTTCTATTTCTTCCTTCTAGTTTCCCTTTTAGCAAATTTGTTTTTATTATTGGTTTCTATTGTAGCAACTTTATTTAGACATAAGCAATCATTTACACACACACAGAGACAGATATAAACACTTTGATTATTGATTACCCACTCCCTAATTTTCACATGTAATGTGTCAATAAATTTTGCAACATGTACTTGAGAAATAAGCTTTATTTTTGCCTCTGACATTATGTTTTTTCTTTTCTTTTAAAAGTTTATTTACTTATTTCATAAGTGGGAGAGAAACAGAGAAAGACAGTGTCTCCAGCAGGGTCTTGATGCTGCAATTCACCCCCCAGCCTAAGTCCTCCTGAATCACAGGCATTCTCATGGAGGTCTCTGACATAACTCTGGAACCTTGCCATGTGGATCAGCCTCACAGAGTGCTGTGCATTAACACTGTACTACCTTTCAGCCCTGAACATTGTACTTTACTTTTTCTTTTTCTTTTTCTTTTTCTTTTTCTTTTTCTTTTTCTTTTTCTTTTTCTTTTTCTTTTTCTTTTTCTTTTTCTCTTCTCTTCTCTTCTCTTCTCTTCTCTTCTCTTTTCTTTCTTTCTTTCTTTCTTTTTTTTTTTTGGAGAGGTTTTTG
>NW_006202806.1:2366386-2370461 GCF_000334495.1 Tupaia belangeri chinensis
CGTAGCCATTATGCCAACTGCTGGTCCCAACATTGTACTTTTTCTTATCCTTACTTTTCTTAGTGTTTCACACACTAGTCTCCTTGACTCTAGTTGCTCTGCTCTGATAATATCAAGAGTAAACTTCATATACAAGATATTTAATATTTTGGTCACTGTCCCAAATATAGTATCACTGAACAGAAAACATCATGCTCTTTTAAATTTCTTTAAAATTTATTTTATTTCCAGAGGGCATGCAGGCTTGACAGAGAGAGAGGAACAGAGAGGAAGTCAGAAAAAGCACTTTCCACTGGGGTGCAGTCATGCTACAATCCCTTTAGTCCATTTCTCCTTCCCATCGGGATTTTATACATGCTTGTACATGCACCTGCCATTCTTTTCAAGCTACCAGGGCCAGGACTTGAACCATGGTTGGCCATGTGGGATCTAGCTTACTATGCCCAACACTTAACCACTGCACCACATGGTCAGCCCCATATTATGCTTTTCAAAATTTCTGCTCTTTCATATGCTCTTTACTCAGCCCAGACCACCCTCTTTGTCTCTTTCCTACCTGTCTGTTACCCTTTATCATTTGGAACACAGGTCAAATGTCACTTCTCATGCAAATCTTTTCCTAACTTCTTGGAATAGAGTCATTAACTTATCCTGTTTATGTTTCTATAGGGTCTTCGTTACATTAAAAAATATTGTTTTCCAGTTTATTTATATCTTCATCACTAGCCTGTGAAAACCTTCAAGATCAAACTATGTTTAATTCACCTCATTATCCCTAGAATCCAACCCAGAACATGTCCACAGTAGGAAATATTTCCGTGTTTGTGACCTGGATGAAGATTACTAAAATACCCACACTACCAAATTTGGTTATATTTTGATAAAATGTTTTTCTGATACATAAATCAGTTAGAATAAATGCTTTATATTCTTTTGAAAACTATACATTTCACAGTTTTGAATGACTCCTGTGGGTCCCTATCCATGCTTGGAAAAAAAATTGTAAGATGTTTCATTGATACCCATGGATGGTAAACATCTGAGGTAAAAATGAACATTTATGCTTTTTTTAAAGTTTTTGCCCCAGGGGATGTGTGCTCAGAGATAGAGAGAGAGGGAAAGTGAAGAATCACTAGGGAAGATGGCCATGGCACAGTCCCTTTCCCTCCATTCTTAGGATTTGGGCATGCACACACATGTTTCTGGCATGATTTTCAAACCTTCAGGTCCAGAGCTTGAATCACAGTTGTCCATGTGGGAGTCCAGTGCCTTAAGCAACATGCCACCTGCTGGCCCAAACATTTCTACTTTTAATATACCAAATATTAACTTAAGAAAGCAGTCAGCACATGTTGAGTGGGGATATACAGTGTGTATCTGGCTCACTTTGTTTAATACTGTCTTCTATGTTCACCCACATTGAATGAAAGAATAGGACCTCATTGTTTCTTATTGCTGAGTAATATTCCATAGTATATACGTGCCACAGTTTTTCAACCCAGTCATCAGATTTTTGACATTTAGATTGATTCCATATCTTAGCAATTGTGAATAATACTGCAATAAACATAGATGTGCAAGTGTACTTCTGACTGACTTTCTTTTGAGTAACATACCAAGGATTGGGGTTATTGGGTCCTATGATAGTTCTACTTGTAGGTTTTTGAGGAGCTTCCAAAATGTTCCCCACAGAGGTTGCACTAATTTATATTTCCACCAACAGTGAAAGAGAGTTTCCTTTTCACCACAGCCTTGCTGGCACTTGTTGTTGGTTTGTTCTTTATTTTTTTTTTTATCCTAGACATTCTTACTGGGGTTAAATGGTATTTCAATGTAGTTTTAATTTACATTCCCCTTATGAAAAGAGATTTTGAACATTTTTTCATATGTCTTTTGGCCATTTGTGAGTCTTCTTTGAAGAGTTGTCTATTCAGTTCATCCCCCCGCCCCTTTTAAAAAGCTTTTGCCATAGGATGCATATGTTCATTGGAGAGAGATAGTGAGAAGCAAGTGAGAAAGATCCTCTCAGGGATGACCACACCACAGTCCCTTCTCCTACTAGGATTTTAGGCAAAACCTCATATACTCCCAGAATGATTTTCAAGCCACCAAGTTTGGGACTCAAACAATAGTCAACCATGTGAGAGTCCAGCGCCTGAACCACCACACCACCTGCTGGTTCCAGTTTGCCCATTTTTAAATAGGATTATTGATTTTTTTTTTTTTAATGGGTGAACTGCTTGAGTTCCTTGTATGTTCTGGTTATCATCCCCTTGTCTGAAGAATAATGTGCAAATATTTTCTTCCATTCTGAGATTTGTCTTTTCACTCTAATTGTTGTTTCTTTTGGTGTAAAGAAGCTTTTTAATCTTGATGTAATCCCATTATCTATTTTGGGAGCTATTGCCTGTGCTTGTCTTATCTTGCTTTGCCTACTCCAATGTCTTCAAGAATTTTCCGTATGTTTTCTACAAATAGTTTTATATTGTAGTTTAAAAGGGTTAATTATTGTTAATGGTGAGAGATAGAGGTCCAGTTTCATTTTTCTACATGTGGATGTCCAGTTTTTCTAAACTTACTTTTCTCTACTGCATTGTCTTGTACCCTTTTTCAAAAATAAGTTAGGTTTATGATTTCTAGTTTATTTCTGGGTTCTCTATTTTGTTTTATTGGTCTATGTATGTGTTTTTGTGCCACTGACATGCTGTTGTGATTATCACCACTTTGTAATGTATTTTGAAGTCAGATAATGAGATGCTTTCACCTTTGTTCTTTTTACACAGTATGGCATTGGCAATAGGGGTCTTTTATTATTCCAGAAAAATTTTAGGATTTTTTTTTTCTATTTCTATGAAGAATGTCACTGGCAATTTGATTGGAATCATTTAGAATATGTAAATTAAAGGACCATCAGATGACATAATGTTTATGCCATATGGAATCGACATAGTTGACTGTGGTTTGATTCCCAGACCCAGTGGGTTAAAACTCTGGGTACATGCACATGCATGTCGAAGATCCCAAGAGGAGAATGTAGGAGAAGGGATTTTGGCATGACCATCACCCCTGGGGTGTGACTTTTCACTTTCTGTCTCTCCTATGAGCACATGCACCCTATAGCAAAAATTTCTCTCTAAAAAATTAAAAGAAGGATACATAAATTAATTTGAACAAAACTGACATTTTTATTTATATTGATTCTTCCAATCCAAGAACACAGGATGTCTTTCTTTTTTTTTGTGTCATACTTTTTTTATTCCAATTTTTCATCTTTTTCCTTATAGAAATCTTTCACCTCACTCAATATGTACTGAATATCTGCACTCTATAGCAGAAGTCAAAATATCCAAAGATATGATAGTAGAGAGAATAAGTATAGATACCAGCGACTGTAAGAGGGGTGGTTAGTAGAAGGTGGGTGGCAGGGGAAAAGAGAAGAAATGTATATCTGACAAAAGAATGTAGTTTTCTGTTCAAAACAAAGATCTGTAATTTTTGCTTTATAAAAATAAACATTTTTAAAATAAATGATATCAAGGGACCAGCAGATGGTGTAATGGTTATGTCACCAGACTCCCAAGTAGTTGACCGTGGTTTGAATCCTGGACCGGCGACTTGAAACTCACATGGGCACATGTGTGTGCATGCCCAAGATCTCAAGAAGAGAATGGAGGAGAAGGGATTGTGGTGTGGCCATCCCCCTATGGGGTGATTTCTCTCTTTGTCTCTCTGGCTAGTGCACACACCCTATAGCAAAAATCTCTCTAAATAATAAGAAATAAGTAATATCAAAAAGAAGTGGTTAGCAAACTTTTTCTGTGAAGGCCAAATTAGTAAACATGTTAGGCTTTGCAGATCATGTGACCTCTTTTGTAACTATTTAAAAATACTGTTCTGGCAGTACTACCAAGGTAACAGTATTTCAATTAATTGGCATGGTCTTTTTCCAATAAAACCTTATTTACAAAAACAAGAGGCAGACCAAATTTGGCTTACTGGTTGTAGTCTGCCAACCACTTATTTAAGATACAGATTAAAAAACTGAAAATTCTTTTTTTTTTTTTTTAGAGGGGCT
>NW_006202806.1:2375800-2392778 GCF_000334495.1 Tupaia belangeri chinensis
TGTAGCCATTATGCCAACTGCTGGTCCCAACATTGTACTTTTTCTTATCCTTACTTTTCTTAGTGTTTCACACACTAGTCTCCTTGACTCTAGTTGCTCTGCTCTGATAATATCAAGAGTAAACTTCATATACAAGATATTTAATATTTTGGTCACTGTCCCAAATATAGTATCACTGAACAGAAAACATCATGCTCTTTTAAATTTCTTTAAAATTTATTTTATTTCCAGAGGGCATGCAGGCTTGACAGAGAGAGAGGAACAGAGAGGAAGTCAGAAAAAGCACTTTCCACTGGGGTGCAGTCATGCTACAATCCCTTTAGTCCATTTCTCCTTCCCATCGGGATTTTATACATGCTTGTACATGCACCTGCCATTCTTTTCAAGCTACCAGGGCCAGGACTTGAACCATGGTTGGCCATGTGGGATCTAGCTTACTATGCCCAACACTTAACCACTGCACCACATGGTCAGCCCCATATTATGCTTTTCAAAATTTCTGCTCTTTCATATGCTCTTTACTCAGCCCAGACCACCCTCTTTGTCTCTTTCCTACCTGTCTGTTACCCTTTATCATTTGGAACACAGGTCAAATGTCACTTCTCATGCAAATCTTTTCCTAACTTCTTGGAATAGAGTCATTAACTTATCCTGTTTATGTTTCTATAGGGTCTTCGTTACATTAAAAAATATTGTTTTCCAGTTTATTTATATCTTCATCACTAGCCTGTGAAAACCTTCAAGATCAAACTATGTTTAATTCACCTCATTATCCCTAGAATCCAACCCAGAACATGTCCACAGTAGGAAATATTTCCGTGTTTGTGACCTGGATGAAGATTACTAAAATACCCACACTACCAAATTTGGTTATATTTTGATAAAATGTTTTTCTGATACATAAATCAGTTAGAATAAATGCTTTATATTCTTTTGAAAACTATACATTTCACAGTTTTGAATGACTCCTGTGGGTCCCTATCCATGCTTGGAAAAAAAATTGTAAGATGTTTCATTGATACCCATGGATGGTAAACATCTGAGGTAAAAATGAACATTTATGCTTTTTTTAAAGTTTTTGCCCCAGGGGATGTGTGCTCAGAGATAGAGAGAGAGGGAAAGTGAAGAATCACTAGGGAAGATGGCCATGGCACAGTCCCTTTCCCTCCATTCTTAGGATTTGGGCATGCACACACATGTTTCTGGCATGATTTTCAAACCTTCAGGTCCAGAGCTTGAATCACAGTTGTCCATGTGGGAGTCCAGTGCCTTAAGCAACATGCCACCTGCTGGCCCAAACATTTCTACTTTTAATATACCAAATATTAACTTAAGAAAGCAGTCAGCACATGTTGAGTGGGGATATACAGTGTGTATCTGGCTCACTTTGTTTAATACTGTCTTCTATGTTCACCCACATTGAATGAAAGAATAGGACCTCATTGTTTCTTATTGCTGAGTAATATTCCATAGTATATACGTGCCACAGTTTTTCAACCCAGTCATCAGATTTTTGACATTTAGATTGATTCCATATCTTAGCAATTGTGAATAATACTGCAATAAACATAGATGTGCAAGTGTACTTCTGACTGACTTTCTTTTGAGTAACATACCAAGGATTGGGGTTATTGGGTCCTATGATAGTTCTACTTGTAGGTTTTTGAGGAGCTTCCAAAATGTTCCCCACAGAGGTTGCACTAATTTATATTTCCACCAACAGCGAAAGAGAGTTTCCTTTTCACCACAGCCTTGCTGGCACTTGTTGTTGGTTTGTTCTTTATTTTTTTTTTTATCCTAGACATTCTTACTGGGGTTAAATGGTATTTCAATGTAGTTTTAATTTACATTCCCCTTATGAAAAGAGATTTTGAACATTTTTTCATATGTCTTTTGGCCATTTGTGAGTCTTCTTTGAAGAGTTGTCTATTCAGTTCATCCCCCCGCCCCTTTTAAAAAGCTTTTGCCATAGGATGCATATGTTCATTGGAGAGAGATAGTGAGAAGCAAGTGAGAAAGATCCTCTCAGGGATGACCACACCACAGTCCCTTCTCCTACTAGGATTTTAGGCAAAACCTCATATACTCCCAGAATGATTTTCAAGCCACCAAGTTTGGGACTCAAACAATAGTCAACCATGTGAGAGTCCAGCGCCTGAACCACCACACCACCTGCTGGTTCCAGTTTGCCCATTTTTAAATAGGATTATTGATTTTTTTTTTTTTAATGGGTGAACTGCTTGAGTTCCTTGTATGTTCTGGTTATCATACCCTTGTCTGAAGAATAATGTGCAAATATTTTCTTCCATTCTGAGATTTGTCTTTTCACTCTAATTGTTGTTTCTTTTGGTGTAAAGAAGCTTTTTAATCTTGATGTAATCCCATTATCTATTTTGGGAGAAATTGCCTGTGCTTGTCTTATCTTGCTTTGCCTACTCCAATGTCTTCAAGAATTTTCCGTATGTTTTCTACAAATAGTTTTATATTGTAGTTTAAAAGGGTTAATTATTGTTAATGGTGAGAGATAGAGGTCCAGTTTCATTTTTCTACATGTGGATGTCCAGTTTTTCTAAACTTACTTTTCTCTACTGCATTGTCTTGTACCCTTTTTCAAAAATAAGTTAGGTTTATGATTTCTAGTTTATTTCTGGGTTCTCTATTTTGTTTTATTGGTCTATGTATGTGTTTTTGTGCCAATGACATGCTGTTTTGATTATCACCACTTTGTAATGTATTTTGAAGTCAGATAATGAGATGCTTTCACCTTTGTTCTTTTTACACAGTATGGCATTGGCAATAGTGGTCTTTTATTATTCCAGAAAAATTTTAGGATTTTTTTTTTCTATTTCTATGAAGAATGTCACTGGCAATTTGATTGGAATCATTTAGAATATGTAAATTAAAGGACCATCAGATGACATAATGTTTATGCCATATGGAATCGACATAGTTGACTGTGGTTTGATTCCCAGACCCAGTGGGTTAAAACTCTGGGTACATGCACATGCATGTCGAAGATCCCAAGAGGAGAATGTAGGAGAAGGGATTTTGGCATGACCATCACCCCTGGGGTGTGACTTTTCACTTTCTGTCTCTCCTATGAGCACATGCACCCTATAGCAAAAATTTCTCTCTAAAAAATTAAAAGAAGGATACATAAATTAATTTGAACAAAACTGACATTTTTATTTATATTGATTCTTCCAATCCAAGAACACAGGATGTCTTTCTTTTTTTTTGTGTCATACTTTTTTTATTCCAATTTTTCATCTTTTTCCTTATAGAAATCTTTCACCTCACTCAATATGTACTGAATATCTGCACTCTATAGCAGAAGTCAAAATATCCAAAGATATGATAGTAGAGAGAATAAGTATAGATACCAGCGACTGTAAGAGGGGTGGTTAGTAGAAGGTGGGTGGCAGGGGAAAAGAGAAGAAATGTATATCTGACAAAAGAATGTAGTTTTCTGTTCAAAACAAAGATCTGTAATTTTTGCTTTATAAAAATAAACATTTTTAAAATAAATGATATCAAGGGACCAGCAGATGGTGTAATGGTTATGTCACCAGACTCCCAAGTAGTTGACCGTGGTTTGAATCCTGGACCGGCGACTTGAAACTCACATGGGCACATGTGTGTGCATGCCCAAGATCTCAAGAAGAGAATGGAGGAGAAGGGATTGTGGTGTGGCCATCCCCCTATGGGGTGATTTCTCTCTTTGTCTCTCTGGCTAGTGCACACACCCTATAGCAAAAATCTCTCTAAATAATAAGAAATAAGTAATATCAAAAAGAAGTGGTTAGCAAACTTTTTCTGTGAAGGCCAAATTAGTAAACATGTTAGGCTTTGCAGATCATGTGACCTCTTTTGTAACTATTTAAAAATACTGTTCTGGCAGTACTACCAAGGTAACAGTATTTCAATTAATTGGCATGGTCTTTTTCCAATAAAACCTTATTTACAAAAACAAGAGGCAGACCAAATTTGGCTTACTGGTTGTAGTCTGCCAACCACTTATTTAAGATCAAGATTAAAAAACTGAAAATTCTTTTTTTTTTTTTTGAGAGTTTTGCTATAGGGTGTTTATGCTTGCCAGAGAGAGAAAAAGAGAGACAGAAAGCAAGAAGTCATCCCCCAGGAGGGATGGTCACGCCACAGTCCCATCTACTCCATTCTCCTCTTGGGGTTTTGGGCATGCATACACAAGTACCTAGTGTGATTTTTAAGCTGCAGGGTTTGTGACTTGACCATGGTTGACATGTGGGAATCCAGTAATGTAACCATTACTCCATCTGCTGATCCCCAAAGTGAAAATTCTTATACAAAATAAATAAATAAATAAATAAATAATAGTTGGAGTGGACCTTTAATTTTGGGACATCGTATTACTTTAACTAAAGATAGGTCATGGCTTTTGACACCCAGCAGACAGCTCCAACCTGATGTGATCAAACTACTATACAAAATCCAAAACTGACTCTAACAAATATGTGTTTGTGAGGCAAAGCTACAAATTTTGACTAGTAGAAATACTTAAGTAGGTGGACATCATCTTATATCATTGTAAGCTGGCATGTTTATAATGCATCCCACAGCTTTTACATATGTTTTCTGCTACAGTATTAGTAATTTGTTTCTCTTAAAGTATTATAGAGCTCTCCAATGAGATCACAGTTTCCTAACAGAGTAGATCTTCTCTCTTATAAACATTAATACCCATTATAATGTCAGTCTCACAATAGTTACTTTTACATCCAGGTCAAGGGATTAAATTTCTGAAGATGGGTGGACATTACCATGTTCTATTACGAGAAAGTACATTCCATATCCTAGCCAACACCTTAAAAAATGGGAGCTGTTCTGTAAAGGAAGATTGAGTAAAAAAAATGCAAGTGTAAATAAATTACACTACTAAAGAAAAAAATCCCCAAATATCAACCTCTTCTTGACTGTGAATATTGGAGCATGACTTTTAAACTTGAGGAAAAATCATTAAGCAAAATTAAAAGAACCTTGTGGGCCCACCTACTCAGGGCCTTGTGGGGTATGAAAGAAATCTAGACATCTCAGGCCTGAAACTTCACGAATTATAGTGTACTTTAAAATAATAATAATTAAAAAAATTAGAGACATAGGGGACCAACACATGGCATAATGGTTACATCAGCGGACTCCCACAAGGTTGACCATGGTTTGAGTACCAGACCCAGCGACCCAGACCCAGCAACTTAAAACTCACACTGGGCACATGTGCATGCATGCCCAGTAGATAAGTTTAGCACAGAGCCTGACACATAAAACACTCTCAGTAGGTTAGCACTCTTAGCATCATTCTCATTAACATTCTCTTTGTCATCATCATCATCATCACCATCACGTTTTGGCAACAGTAGTATTTTCTGGTCTTATGGACTGAGCACCAAATGTGATAGTGAATGAATCCCTGGAAAATCATTACAAAGTCTTATCACTTGTGTCTTATTTTTACACTGATATCATACTGTCAGTTAAAAGTATAAAATCATTTTCTGTTGTGAGAGTTAATTAACAACAACAAAGCAAAAAAATAATATTGTTTATAAAAGAGGTGGTAGGGGCCCAGCAGATGGTGTAGCAGTTACGTCACTGAACTCCCACGTGGCTGTCCACAGTTCAAGTCCCTGACCCAGCGACTTGAAATTCAAGCTTGGTACGTGTGCATGCGTGCCCAAGATCCCAGGAAGAGAATGGAGGAGAAGGGATTGTGGTTTGGCCAACCCCACTGGGGAGTGATTTCTCACTTTTCCTCTCACTGTCTCTGTCTCTCTTTCTCTCTCTCCCTGATGAGTGCACACACACGCCCTAAGGCAAACACCTACTCTCCCCACCCCTAAAAAAAAAGAGGTGGTAGAATAGTCTTGTGAGGTAGAAGCTGTGTGCATAAGCTGTGTGCATAGAGTGGTTATTGTTTTTTTGGGGGTTTTGATATATTTTTGTATGTAAACTTTGCTTGACAACAAAAGTAATCTTTTTTTTTTTGCTCATTAACTCATAAATTTACGAACATGTAAAATATATTATATCTTTATAAAATATTTATTGTTTCCATCAAAAAGCAAACAAGAAGTACTTTAATTTCTAATTGAAAGAATTTTGGACAAAATGTTAGTGATAACTGCCACACTCCTTTTTGGAAAATGAATTTAAATATATGTTCAGGAGAAAAATATTATTTTTCTCTTATTTCCATTGAACTTTTGTTAGCATGATTTATCCAGGAATGTTTTTATTTGAACATAAGACTTCAATGTTATGCTAATAGATGAAAGAAAATCTGATTGTTTTGGTGAAAATGGTCACTGAAAACATGCACTATTTTTGGAAAAATATATTGATTTTTTTCCTCAGTCAATGGCAATATGTAGAAAATAAGATTATTTTTAGTACAATATACATCTCCTTTCAGGAAATCAATGTTTGAAATGAAAATCATTCCCTAGTATATAATTAAAATTAAGAAAATCTATAAAAGCAAATTATTTGAAATCTCACTTTTAAAAAGTAATTTCCCAACTTTATTGAGTAAAAATTTTGTAGAAATAAGAGCTACATTAATCATTTATTCTAAATATACCCTTTTGTATGTGACAGTCAACTTCTCACCTGTGTTAATAATAATAACAATTAAGATGTTAGATAATCTAAGAGAGAAAGCATTTAGAATCGTAAGTCCCCACACTAAACACTTTATTTATGTTGCCTTACTTAACCCTTGCAACTCCATCAATGAGGAAAGTATTGCTATTTTGCCCCTTTATAGATGAGGAAACTGAATGGTAGAGAGATTAAGTTACTAATCAAGCTGACACAAATAGCAAGAGTTAGAAGTTAGATATGAACTCAAATTGCATGAATGGAGGCATGTACTTTTTTTTTTTTTGGAGAGATTTTCACTGTAGGGCGCGTGCGCTCGCCAGACAGACAGAGAGAGACATAGAGACAGAAAGCGAGAAATCACCCCCCAGGGGGGATGGTCACGCCGCAATCCCTTCTCCTCCATTCTCCTCTCGGGATCTTGGGCACGCACGCACACGCGCCCGGCGTGAGTTTTTTAAGCCACTGGGTCCGGGACACGAACCGCGGTCGACTACGTGGGAGTCCAGCGATATAGCCATTACCTAACTGCTGGTTCCCAAGGCATGTACTATTGACTACTAGAAATATGGCTTCCAGATATTCCCACCTTTAAAACAATCTTCAGAATGGGGAAGGAATCAGAAAGACTGATCATTTATATACTGTGTTTCTATATCCTTTAGTCAATTAGTTTCACTCATAGAGTGCAGATACTTGGTGTGTATTAAGTGGCAACATACAATGCCTCTCTTTCAAAGTCTAGCTTGCTTCACTCAGCAAGAAGCCAGGGTTTATTTTTTTTTATGGCTGAATAGTTTTCCATAGAGTATATGTGCCACAGTTTTTCTATCCATTCATCTAATTGACTAAAGATCTAAAAACACAGTATATAGAGGTAAATACCTGATATAGTGTGTGTGAAAGAGGAGGGTTCTGAGGAAGGACATTTCAAAGAAAAACAGGGAGGCGAAGCATTAAGGGCACAAAGAAATGTATTATCTGTTGAAGATATTTTGCAGTTTTATCAACTGTACTAGGGAGAAATGTTCACCTGTTGAAATATCCATTTTGTAAGCCAAATAATAATGTGACTGAATATATAAAATAAAATGAAATGAAAAAAATAAATTAAAAAATGGGGAAAAAAAAGACTAATCAAAGTTACCAAATTGGTTTAGGGACTGTCATGTGAAAATACATTCTTTAATGAAGAACTTGGTATTCTGGAAGATAATGGCAGAAATCTAACATATGCTTAATTTGTCTAAAATTACTAAGAGTTGGAACAAAATGATGTGGGCCACCTAATGCCAGAAATAAAAGATACTTCTTCATCTTATAAAAATGATTTCGTGTTGCCTATCATCAGTGTAATCCCTGGATTTATGTCTCAACAGAGTTTTACATTCATGATGATTAAGTGAAGAAAAGATTTTAAATGCTATGTCAATCAAAGTTAAGTGCATTGTGTCTAAATGTTCTGTTCTTCTGCTGTTTAATAAAAACAAAATGATCACTTCTTATATTTGTAGTAGATACGGTAATTTAAATTTCTGAGCTATATAAATACATTATTGGTTAATTGGCATTATATTACTATGAGAAATTTCAAGTTAGAAAGTTAAATATTAGCACCTATTTATTATAAATATTAAACTTGATGTAAGAGATGAAATTTTTCCTACAGGTAGTGAGGCAAGTTTGCATTCTTTTAAATGTGTTTTTTAAACCCTTGTGTTAAAAAGAAAGAAAGCTTGTCTTAAGGTTATTGTCACTTACTAGTTCAAACACAGAGGATGGGTGTTTTAGTTGCATTTTTTTAAGTCATGCAGAATCTGAATATCAATTGATGTTGAAAAACATAACAGCATAAAACTGCAGTTCTCCTTCCCTTGATGGCACTTTCTTTTCAGCCTTTGTTTCATGCATTTCTTTACATAGACCTATTTAAAGCATTTGGGATTCATTCATAGTTGATGTACACGTGTAACATTGCTATTAATGGCAATCAAGACAAGAATATTCCCTCTTGTCAAATCCGCAGAGAAAAGCCAAATCGCTCTGACAGCATAAGAGAGACCAGCTGTAAATTTTACATTTGCCTAAATGGTAACAGAAAAGCAAATAAAAGAAAAAAGGCCTAGATTCCATTCCCTTGAAACAAATCTACAGAATTTTTAGTATTTATCAAAAAAACTCAAAAGAGATTTTTCTCTATTGCTAGACTACTCTTCTCCTTTTCTTAACAGAAAAAATACTTTAAAAATGTATTATTAACCTGACACATAATAATTATGCATATTTATGGGGTACAGTGTAATATTTCTGTATATGAATACAAAGTATAAATATCAAATCAGGGCAATTAATATATTCACCTTTTCAAATGTTTTCCATTGTGTTGGGAGCTTTCACAATTAACTTTGCCTTGGGTATTTTGATATATGCAGTAATTATTATTACATATAACTATTAAGTATATACTATAGAACACGTAGAACTTATTCCTGTTATCAATCTGTAATTTTATGTATTAATACCTCCCATCTCCTCCTCCCCACTATTTTTTATAGCCTCTCATAAGCACTAACCATTATTCTATTCTCTTCTTTTATGAGGACAAATATTTTAGTTTCTATATATAAATAAAAATGAGGGTTTTCTTTTTTCATACTTGGCTTATTTCACTTCAGATAATGTTGCTCAAGTTTGTTCATGTTTCCTTATGACAGGATATCATATTTTTTTTTATTGCCGCATGGCACATACACTCATCAAAGAGAAAGAGTGAGAGAAAGGAAGAAAACACTCTCCAATGGGGCATGGTCACACCATAATCCTTTCTCCATTTCTCCATCCCGTTGGGACTTGGGGCACACATTCATGTGTTCCCACTGTGCTTATAAAGCCACAGAACAGAGATCCAAACTGTGGTCAACCATGTGGGATCCAGCTCCCTTAAGTACTAGGGTACAGGACTGGCCCAGGATTTCATATTTTTAAATAACGGAATAGTATTCCATTTTTTATATATATATACATGTAACATGCATGTGTATGTATATATGTATACACATACATGCATATATATACATATGTGTATGTAAATATTGTATATTCATATGTATATATTACATTATATATACGCATATATAAATATAAATAAGTAAATGTATTTGTGTATGTATAGATATATTTATATATATAAATTCATATTTTGTACATTCTCATCTGTCAGTAGACATTTAGGTTAATTCTGTATCTTGACTATTATGAATAGTGCTATAATAAACATGGGAGTGCAGGCATCTCTACAGAGTACTGATTGTCTTCCCTTTGCATATGTACTTAGTAGTAGAGTTGCTTGGTCATGTTAGTTCTATTTTTAGTTTTCTGAGGAACCTCCTTACCGTTTTACACAACAGCCATATTAATATTTACATTCCCACAACAGTGTGTCCATATCCTCACCAACTTTTTTGTCTTTTTAAAAAAAAATTTTTATATACATTCAATCACGTTATTTAGCTTTACAAAGCGAACATTTCAATATGTGAACATTTCTCCCCAGCCCAGTTGATCAAAATATTTTCAACTGATAACACCACACCTCCCCATCCTGTCAATGCTCTGCCTCCATATCCAATCTGACTTTGGTGAGATAACTCCTTGTGGCTTTCATTTGCATTTCCCTAATGACTAGTGATATTGAGAACTTTCTTCTCACATGCTTGTTCCACTTGTATGTCTTCTTTAGAGAAGTGTCTACTAAGATCCTTTGTTCTTTTTTATTTTTTTAGAGCGGTTTTTGCTATAGGACACATGCACTCACTGGAGATACAGAGAAAGAGAGACAGAAAGCAAAAAATCATCCCCCAAGGGGGATGGCAACGCTGAAGTCCCTTCTCTTCCATTCTCCTTGGGATTTTGGGTGAGCATGCATATGCACCTAGTGTGTTTTAAACTATTGAGTCTGGGACTCAAACCACGGTTGACTATGTGGGAGTCCAGCAACATAACCATTATGTCATCTACTGGTCCCTTTTGTTCATTTTTACATGGAATTATTTGGGTTTGTTTTGTTGTTACTGAGTTGAGTTCCTTGTATATTCTGTTTATTAATCCTTTGTCACATATATAGCCCACAAACACTTTATCCCAATCTGTACATTGTCTCTTCACTCTGTTTATTGTTTAGTTTGTTGTGCAGATTTCTTAGTTTGATATCTCATTTGTCCAATTTTGCTCTTGTTTCTCATGCTTTTACGGTCTGACTCCCAAACTCTTTACACTTACTAATGTCTTAATGTTTTCCCTAGTATTTTTATATTTCAAGGTCTTACATTTATGTCTTAATCTATTTTCAGTTGATTTCTATATATGGTGAGAAAAGTCTTCTACATATGAATATGCAATTTCCCTAGCATAATTAATTGAAAATATGTTCCTTTTTCCACTGAATGCTCATCTCTCTCTGTTTCACTAGCCTATATATCTGTTTTTATGACAATATTGTGCTGTTTTGGTTATGATAGCTTTGTAGTATATTTTTCAATTAAGTAATAGAGTGTTCTTCAGCTTTGTTCTTTTTGCTCAGGATTGCTTTGGCAATTTGGAGATTTTTGTGGTTCCACGTGGATTTTATGTTTGTTTGTTTGTTTGTTTTTAAATTTCTGTTAAGAATGCTATTGATATATTGATGGAGATTGCATCATACATGTACATCACTTTGGGTTATATGGGCACTTTAACAATATTAATTATTTTTATCCTTGAAGCCTATATCTCTTTTTTATATATCTTCTATTTCAGAAAAAAAAAATTCTGTATTTTTTTCATGGGTGAGAGAGACGGACAGAGAGGGAGATACACAGAAAGACAAGCATCCCCAACAGGGTCTCCATGATGCAATCCATTCCCTGCTTAAACCAGCCCCAGATTATGGGCATGTGCATGTCTCATATGTTCAGGAAGATCTTCAGGTTCATACTAGGGAACTATCCCATATGGGTCAGTCTCACAGAGCTTTGTATCACCACTGCTGCTATCTAAACTCCTAGGAAAAAAAATCGAGTTTTGTTTTCTATAGAAATTATTCAGTACTAAATTTAATTTTGTAAAGATATAGTTAATTTCCAAAGAGTAACCTAAAGTAACTTCCTTTCTTCATAAGATTGATATCCAGGGAACCAGCAGTTAGCGTATTGGCTATGTCGCTGGACTCCCACGTAGTCGACCGCGGTTCGTGTCCCGAACCCGGTGGCTTAAAACTCACGCCGGGCATGTGTGCGTGCGTGCCCAAGATCCCGAGAGGAGAATGGAGGAGAAGGGATTGCGGCGTGACCATCCCCCCTGGGGGGTGATTTCTTGCTTTCTGTCTCTATGTCTCTCTCTGTCTGGCGAGCGCATGCACCCTACAGTGAAAATCTCTCTCTCAAAAAAAAAAGATTGATATCCACTGTGCATACCTTCATGAAGTTTTCAACCTGTTCAAAATTACAATATTTATATACAGAAGCTTCCACACACAGAAGTGAATGGGAAGTGCCAACAGAATGATATGGGCATAACATTAAGCCAGGTGATAAAAGGAGACCAAATTTCAATAGGATGAAGAAGCCAGTAATTTCATCACATACTGCTGTTAAAACTGACAGTAGGTGCCAGACTGAACACTTGATTTCTAACATCCTTGGCTTTGCTGTTCTTTCATGATACATGTATACATAGGCTTAGGGAAAGTATCTGTTGGCAGCAAATTTTCAGCATTTCCTGTCAACATGCATTCCTATAGATGTCAAACACTGAGTGGTAAGAAAAAATTGACAGTGATGCAAGCATCTTTTTGTGTCTATTCTCATGATTCCTAAACTTAATCTGTTTTTTTTTTCTAATATGGAACATGTAGGCTAGACATTATTTTCAGAACATTCTTCTTAGAAAACATCTTGTATTATAAAATAATCTTATCTGATCCCTGCATTATTCTTCTTGTCTACTATGCGCTAGCATCCATGATTGCTTCCTTCTTCTAAAAGGAATTATTTATTTAATTTTATTCATTATTATTACTATTTTTTTTATTTGACCAGAGAAAAAGAAAGAAAGAGAGGGAAAGTGAGAAAGCAAGCCACCTGGTCCAAGACTCAAACCATGGTCAGCTGTGTGGGAGTCCAGCACCTTAACCACTATACCACCTGCAGGCCCCAGACTGATTCCTTTTGAAATGTCAAATCCTAAGAGAGAAGTTCCTTCCAATAAATATATTATCTTAATTACGTTTAATTATTAATCATATTTCTTTTATCCTTTTATGACACATTGCTTATCATTGTGCATTGTCTGTCTCCATCATTAATCTGTGTGTTGTGTGAAAATAACATTATATTTCTGTTTCATTATTTTATACTCAGTGTATAGCATAAGATTTAATCAATAAACATTTGGGGGCTGGCATGTGGCATGGTGGTTAGGGGTGTTGGGCTCCCACATGGCTGACCATCACTCAAGTCCCTGACCTGACCGCTTTGCTTTCTTACTTTCTCTCTTTCTCCCTCTTGCTCTGTCTCTCTTTGGTCAAATTAAAATAAATGAATAAAATTAAATAAAATAATTCTTTTAAAAATAAATATTTGTCAAATAATTGAATATTTTCAGAACCTAATGATTTTGTTTTATAATTTATTAGGAAAATACATATATAATTTTAAAAAGTAACTTATGCAGTGTGTCAGACAATAAGAATAGGATGATGAATAGATATAGATCATACCCACAAGAAACTCACACATAAATTTCAGCAAATCACTGTACATATTGGTACCTATTGATCTAGGCATATGGAAATCCCAGTTTTAATTTTTTGGGTAAAATTAGGCAATAACCTATCTCCTTGAATGATAATTTTCTGCACAGCATAAGATTACTAACAGGTATGTATTAGGCATTTTCCCATATGCTAACCCTTTTTAATTCTCTTTACCCTTCTTCACCACCAACAAAATTTTTTTCAAATTAACCAAAAAAAAAAAGTGAACTTAGTCCCTTCTTCATCCCAAAGTTTTTATATTCCTAATAATACCTAATGCTTTCTCACAATATGTGGCTTGGTACCTAATTGGTACTTAATAAATAGTTAAATGTCTCCCACAACTAACAGATGCTGCCAACAAGATTTTGGCAAGCCCTAGATCCTGTCAGTTTATGGTTGAAATCCCTGACAGAAGCCCAAAGCGCTGATTATCTGTGTTGTTGAATAAAAAGAGAACAATGTGCTTTTAGGTCCTAGGCATGCGTGCACATGGCAGTACTGGTATTCTGTTTGAAAATGTATCTGACACATACTCTTGCTTAGATGCAGAGCTGTGGAGATCCTTCCCTGTGGAGGTAGACTGTAGGGGATCCTTACAGGAGATAATTACTTGATTGATGCATAACCAGATAGAGTCAGTTAGTTGGGCTCTAGGCACTGTTGAATACAGTCCAGTTCTTTTCAGACTGAGACACTCTAAAGTAGCAGAATATGTTTGCTGCTGTTTTGCGGTTTGATTTGGAGGTTTGATTTAGCAGCAATACTGCCTTGGCTTCAGTCTCAGTACTTTTCATATCCTGAAGTAAGAACTTCTTGTTTGTTTTTCCAGTCTGTTACTTATGTAAGGTTATGTGCCATCCTTTTATTTACTTCTCAGTTCTCTCTATTCATCAAGCTATGTGCCATCCTGACTGTACATGTAGAATACATCAGTCTCCTTTCTATCATCTAACCTGTAGTCAGAATTTGCTACATAACAGTTATCCTGAGGCAAGATCCTGCTAGATTTCCTTTGCATATTGTAGCATGTTCAGGAAGATACAATTTTCTGAGTGATTGAGACCAGTCTTTAGTTTATTTCCCTTCAATCAGTTCAAATTTTAACTTAATAGCATTGATTATATTAAAATAAAATCATAGTTTAATTTCTCTACTTGTTTGTCCATATAAATAACACTGTGACTTCCTATTAGTTTTGGAGACAATGAACAACTATGGGACTTTTATTTTTCACCCTCCCGAGACTAGAATTTGACTATTTTTCTTAATTCCTTATATTTACTTATATTAATTCTGTAGTCCGTTTTCAAATAATAGGTATTCTTATAAAATTTCTTAAAGAATTACAAATTGTTCAACTCATAACAGTGTTCATCCCTGAAATTTATATTGGGTTGTTGATAAAGTCGTGATGCATTTTTGCATAGAAAAATATGTCAAGACTTTCCCCACAAACTAATAGCTAGGGACAAGGGAAGCAACAGAGAATGGATTAAAGGATTTTACTTTACACAGTCTATACTTTACAACTTTCTGTACTGTTTGGAATCTTACAGTGAGCATGTATGAGGGAACCTCAAAGGTTAGTGGATAAGTGGAATTAAGGTACAAATTATTTTGGCACAAGAAATTTTGAAATATGCATTTTCGCTGAACTTTTTGTATACTCCTTATATAACTTTCTAAAATTACACAGAATCATAGGAGAAGTATTGACAAAATTTAATGCTCAATACCTTATTCATGTATGTATGCAGTCATTCATTTAATATCTATTTATTTATTCATTTTAAAATTTGGTATAGGGTATGTGCATTCAACAGAGATAGAGTGGGGGGAGGAGTGAGAAAGCACACCCTAGGGAGATGGCCCACACCATAATCCCTTCTCCATTGTCTTCTTGAGATTTTGAGCATGTATGTGCATATGCCCAGAGTATTTTTCAAGCCACTGGATCTGTGTCTATAACCATGTGGTCTGCCATGTGGGATCTATCTGCATTAACCATTAGAAATTTAATCCGTAATTATTGGGTGCTTAATAAGTTATAGCTCTGGAGAATTATAGGAAAAATGAAATATAATCTCTGTTAAAATATTTAACAATTTTTAGAGCAAATACACAAACACCAGTGATTATAGTTCTGTCTCATAAGATCTAGGAATGATTGCAATATGGTGATAAATACTGTGTCCTCTCTTGTTATATTGTCTGCATTTGAATCCTGACTTCATTATTTACTAGCTATATGTCTTTGGAGTATTGTCAAAGCTCTATGTGCTCCATTCTCACTATCTGTAAAGTGGGAATAATTAAAACATCTATCTCATTGTGTTAGTGGGTAGATTAAATGAGTAAATCTGTAAAGTGCTTGTAACTATGTCTGACAGAGAAAACAAGCAATAGATATTATTTATCCTGGAGATATAAAAAAAAGGCATGCAAATCACATTGTTTTCTTATAAAGAGGAAATTAGAAGGGGCCTTCTTAGTGATGATAAGTAAGTTAAATGCTAAAGTGTGTGTGTGTGTGTGTGTGTATGTGTGTTCACTTTCTAGATGAAGGAAGACCGGATGTTCCAATGAGTTTATGAACTAGAATCCAGACTGCTGGAAAGTTTATATATTTATTTTTTCTGTATTAAACTTTGTTAAATATTATTTTCAGATATTTGGCAATCACAACATTTCGCCAAAAAATAAAATCTTTGGATGAGCAGATGGTGTAATGGTTACATTGCTCAACTCCCATGTAGTCGACCGTCGTTTGAGGCCCAGACACAGAGACTTAAAACTCGTGCCGGGCACATGTTTGTGCTTGCCCAAAATCCCAAGAGGAGAATGAAGAAGGGATTGTGGTGTGACCATCCCCCCCCACCGGGGGGTGATTTCTCACTTTCTTTCTCTCTGTCTCTGTTTCTCCAGTGAGCACACGTGCCCTATAGCAAAATTCTCTCTCGTAAAAAATATGTGTAACAAATCTTCAAGCATCAGAATTATTAAACATTGGCCCAAATGAAAGCAGGTAGGTGGAGCTGTAGAACAGTGTCCTCCGGTCCTTAGATGAGGCTTTCACTCTCCATTTGACCAGCATACCTATGAATTCCTGGCAATAGAGATACTGATAAAATGCACTTGTGCTACAGTTTTCCTTTCATGCAGCCTCTTTCACATATATCCCAAAGTACTTTATTTTTGACTCCTGGTGAAAAAGTTCCTGTGGGGAGTAGCTGAAGTAGATGGTAAAAAGGTAAAGGAAGGTCAAATCATAAGCAACCTACTCTTTGTGATTGGAGGAATGAACATTGTATCCTGAAGATTGCAGGGAACCACTCATGCTTATAACAATAATTGAATGATGAGAGCAGCTCTTGAAAAAAACCATACTGGCAATACTGGGAGAGATATATCAGAAGATGTTAGATTGGTTTCAAATTTTAAATGGTGAACTTGAAAGCTCAAGAGGTACATAATAGCTAGTGTCATTATGTGAGTCCTATGGCCAAAAAAAGAGACAACATTAAGCAATCGAAGCCCTATCATTGAAGA
>NW_006202806.1:2392791-2416694 GCF_000334495.1 Tupaia belangeri chinensis
AAAGAGGGAGCTTGAAATTGGAAATACAAAAGTATTCACTATACCAAGACTAGTATATAAAGAATCTAGGACTGGGAACAGCAGATGGTATAATGGTTATGTTGCTTGACTCCCATTTGGCCAAGAGTGGTTTGAGTCCTGGAACCTAAGGCTTGAAACTCATGCTGAGCATGTGTGTGTGTGTGTGTGTGTGTGCGCCCGAAATCCCAAAAGAAGAATGAAGGTGAAAGGATTATGGCATGACTGTCCCCCCGGGGGGTGATTTCTCACTTTTTGTCTCTCTGACTTTCTCTATCTCTTTGGTGAGTGTACGTGCCCTGTAGCAAATTTTTTTCTGAATGTAACGCTACCATGACTGGTAAATGTATTCTCATGATCCTAATTGTTTTCCTCCTGCTCTTTGATTTTTTTTCCACCAACCACTGGCTCCAATCAGCCACTTATCTTTATCCTTTTTATGTCAGTTTTGATTTTCTAGAAGTTCATATGAATGTCCTTATATAATATGTAGAGTTTTGCTATTTTTTTCACTAAATCACCCATGTTTTCACATGTATTAATAATTAATTAATTCCTTTTATTTGCTGTGTAGTATTTCATAGCATGAATGTACTATGGTTTGCTTATCTGTTCACCAGGTGGCTGAGATTTGGGTTGTTCCCAGTTTTTGGCTATTAAAATAATGGATTAGTAATATATGGACATATATGAAGGGTCTTTGATAATTCATGAGAAATGTGTATTAAGACAAAACCATGCATGAATTAATTTTTTTTGGCCAACAGAAATTAATATTTTCATTCCATTTTCCCACAGACTTTCTGGAATACTCTTGCATTTTCACATCCTTGGGTTAATACCTGGGAGTAAAATTATTGGGTCTTATCATAGGTATTTATAAGACTATCTTACTGTTTAAGTAGTAGATCAGTTTGCATTCTCACAAAACACGTATGCGGGATCCATTTGCTCCACATCCTCAGGAGTACTTGGCATTGTGAATAATATTAACTGTAGCTGAGCTACTGTATGTGTAGTATTTTTGCATCATGGATGGTTTTTATTTACATAATGGTTAGAGGTGTTGAGTGTCTTTTCATGTGGTTATTTTTCTATCTGCATGTATTTTTTGAAATATCTGTTTAATACTTTTGCTCATTTAAAGACTGGATTGTTGATATTTATACATGATATATTATTAAATAGGGAAAAGTTGACAGCTTTCCTCTAAGAACTGGAGTATGATAATAATGTCCACTTTTAGCACTCTTATTCAAAATAGCACTGAAGTCCTGGTCAAATTAGACAAAAGAAAAAAAAAATGAAGGTAATTCAAATGGGAAAGGAGGAAGTCAAATTGCCCCATGTTTGCAGATAACATGATCTTATATATAGAAAAACCTAAAGACTTTTTCAAAAGCATTTTAGAACTAAGAAACCAATTTAGTGAAGTTGCA
This sequence comes from Tupaia belangeri chinensis, assembly GCF_000334495.1. Lineage (NCBI taxonomy): Eukaryota > Metazoa > Chordata > Mammalia > Scandentia > Tupaiidae > Tupaia > Tupaia belangeri. Next base: position 2,394,249 of record NW_006202806.1, read on the forward strand.
TGATATAAAATTAGTATAAAAAATCAGGAGTGTTTTTATGCACCAATAATGAACTAGCTGAAAAAGGAATTTTACAAAGCAATCCCATTTATAATAGCTACAAAGAAAATGAGATACTTAGCAATAAATCTAACCAAGGATATAGAAGATCTCTATGATCCAAACTTTAAAACACTAATTTTAAAAAAATTGAAGATGACACAAAATAATGAAAACACATCCCACGTTCATGGAGTAGCAGCAATAATAATGCTAAAATCTCCATACTACCAAAAGTGATTTATAGATTCAATGAAATACCTATTAAAATACTGATGGCAGTCTTCATAGAAAATACATTTGAACATTCATAGAGAATCACAAAAGACCACAGATAGCCAAAGAAATTCTGATTTAGCAACAAGCATGAAGCAGGATGCATTATACTACTGAATTTCAACATACACTACAAAGCTCTAGTAACCAAAACAGCATGCCATTGACATAAAATCAGACACATAGACCAATGAAACCAAATAAAGTAACCAGAAATAAATCCACATGTATACAGCCAAGTGATTTTTGTCAAAGGTGCCAAAAACACACTTTGGAGAAAGAATTCTCTTCAATAAATGGTGTTTGGAAAAGTGGATAGTCACATTCAGAATGATGACCTTAGATCCTTATTTTCACCATATACAAAAATTAACTCAAAATAGGATAAAGATTTAAGCATAAGACCCCAAAATAGAATACTACTAGGAGAAAACATAGGATAAATGCTTTACAACATTGGTTTAGGCAAAGAGTTTTGAATAAAACCTCAAAAAGCACAGACAACAAAAGCAAAAATAAATAAAGATATTATGTCACCTACAAAAACTTCTGCACAGTAAATTAAACAATTAACAGTGAAGGGACAAAACAGAATGGGAGAAAATATATGCAAATTATGCGTCATAAAAGGGATAATAACCAACATATACAAGTAACTCAAACAACTTACAACAACAACATCAATAGAAGCAAATAATGTTTAATACTAATAATAATAATAATAATCTGAAAAAAATAATGAAAAGGTATTCGATGATGATGATGGAGATTTGAATGTCTTTATATTGTCTATTATGCATAATATTTCTTCTGGAATAAATGTAACACACTGTAAAGTTATATGTGATTCAATGTAATATAAACAAGGTTATGATAATAATGAATAAAAAATAATTATTTAAAAATGGGCAAATGACCTGAATGGATATTTCTCAAAAGAAGACATTTAAATGAGCAATACGGCCAGCTCTGTGACCTGGTGGCAAAGGGAGCCAAATCCCAAATAGCCTACTCTACAGTTTGAGTCCTGGACTCAGTGGCTTTGAAAACATACCAGGCATGTGTGTGTACAAGCCAAATTCCTTAAAAGAGCAAGAGAGAGAGGAGGTGGGATTGCAGTGTGACCATTTTTCATAGGAGATGCTTTTTTTGTTTCCTCTCCCTTTGTCTCTGTTTCTCTCTGGTGAGCACATGTGCCCTCTAGCACAAAGAACAATAAAGAGAGAGAGAAATGACCAATAAATGCATGAAAAATTCTTGACATTATTAAGTCCTCAGAGAAATGTAAGTTGAAATCAGTCAGATGCCATCTCACCTCAATTAGAATGGCTATTACCAAACACACACACACACACACACAATGAGAAACGGTATGGAGATTCCTGAAAAAAAATTAAAATAAAGAAGAGACAATGAGGTAGCAGTAACACAATTGGACCCACACGGTAAGATCTCTAATTCTGATTTCAGGGCCTAGCTGTGTATGTGTGCCCATGAATTGAGTTGACTAGGGGTGTAGTGCAGTTTGAAACCATTTTGTAGATGCATCTCTCTCTCTAACTCTGTGTCTGTCTCTCTCTGCCTTTTTCTCTCTCTTTTTTTCTCATGGAAAAATTTAAAAAAAAATCAGAAACAACAGCAAAGAAATAGAACTGCCATCTGATCTAGCAATTATACTTCTAGGTATATAGCCAAAGAGGTAGAAAAAATACAGTATATAGCAGAAATATCTGCACCCCAATGTTTATGGCAGCACTATTCACAAAAGCCAAGATTGGGAATCAACCAAAGTGTCCATCAGCATACAAACATATTAAGAAAATATTATGTGTATGTATACACATATGCATATATATACACACATACATACATACATACACACATATATATGTTATATAATATATATACATATACATATATACACACACACATATATATATATAAATATACACACACACACACACATATATTGGAATACTATTCAATCATTGAAAAAATTTAAATTTTTTTATTTGCAGAACATGAGTGAGCCTGAAAGACATTATTTTAAGTGAAATATGCCCAGCACAGAATGGAAAGTACCACATGTTCTCACATGTGGAGACTACAATAGCAAAGATGATCTCAAAGAAGTATAGAGGGGAATAATGAATAGAAATAGAAACTAGGTTGAGAAAGGGTAGTTAGGAATAAGGATTAGAGAGATGATGATTACTGGATACAGAATTACAATAAGAAAAGAGGATCCAGTTCAACAACTATACAGAGGTTTCCAAAAAGTACGTGGAAAACGCATAATATGATAAAGCTATACATAGATTTAAACATTTTTGCACCAAATTAAACTTGGACTTTAAATTCATCTTTCATGAAAAATTTGAAGTACCTTTGTATTTCAGTAGGAAATAACCCAGTTACAGAGTGGCAAAGGATTTAAATAGACATTTCTTCGAAGAAGACATACAAATGGCCACCAGGTACATGAAAGGGTACTTAACATCACTAGTCATCAGAGAAATGTAGATTAAAATGAACTATCACCTCATACTTTTTTTTAATTTAACTTTATTTATTTTAATTTGACCAGATAGGGAGAGGGAGAGGGAGAGATTGAGATTTGAGGCATGCACATGCATCCAGTATGAGTTTCAAGCCTCCAAGTACAGGACTCCAACTGTGGTTGACCATGTGGAAGTCTAGAGCCATAACCACTATGGCACCTGCTGGCCCCTTACCACTTAATATGAATTCTAGACATTTTGTAATCTTTAGGTTTGTTTTGGGTTGCCTGGAAAGTCATGACATATTTTTCTATGCAAAAATATGCCATGACTTTCCCAACAACCTAATATATTTCCTGTCCTTCATGCTTGAGTTGTTGAGCAATGGTTCCTGGACTGACTGCTAATTTTTTAAAATAAAGTTTTATTGGAAAATAGCCATACCTTTCAGTTTATGTATTACCTATGGTAGAGTTCAGTAACTCCAATAGAACCTTTTTGACCTACAAAACCTAAGACATTTAATCGCTGACATTAGGTACTTGTTACCATGTTATATTTCTGTGCAATAATTACCCTACAAAAAGATGCTGTAATGTTTGCTTTAATACATTAGATGCACAATATCTAATTTGAATGAAAAATAAAGCAAATGGACATTTACATATACCTATGTATTTATAATTTCTAGCGTTTTTAAATTCTTTTTGAAGTGTCCAAGTTTCCATATGGAATGTTTACAGCATGTAGATTTCTTATAATGTTATAATGTATGTTTATTGACAACAAATTCTCTTGTTTGTTTTATTTAGTTATTTACTTAGTTGATCTGACATTGTCTTTATTTTTCTGGGACTCATGCAGGATATTTTCCAGAATATCATGTATATAGAATTTCTAGTTGACAGGTTTGTTTGCTGATTTTAGCACTTAAGTAGTACTGTTCTTTTCTCTTCTGGCATCTGTAGTGTCCAGTGAAAAAGTCAGCTGTTAATTGAAAGTATCATTGCCCTGTACAAAATAAGTTGTTTCTCTGCTGTCAAGATGTTCTTTTATCTAGCTTTCATCACTGTGATTGTTGTTCTTTTTGTACATCACATTTGTAGTCTTCTGCTTTTAGTTAAATTTGGGAAAACTTTTGGAAATTATTCCTTCATACTTATTTACTTCCACATTTTCTCATTCCTCTTCTGGGGTTCCAATTACATTTAGGGCAGACTGTTTACATGATCTAACAGGTCTTTTTTCTAATCATTTACATCTGTCTTCTTTGTAGATAACTCGTACTGATATTTTTAGTTCACTTGGTCTTTCTTATGTCATCTCTATTTGTGTAGTAAATCCATCAAATGGTTTATTAATTTCAAATTTCTTATCGTTCTAGAATTTCTATTTTAGTCTATTCCATCGTTTCTAGTTTTCTGATGGCATTTCCCAACGTTTCATTCATCGTGAGTATGTTTTGCTTCGCTTTGTTAAGGATTGTCATAATAGCTGCTTTAAAATCTTTTTTTTGTTGCTTCCAAATGTGTGTCTCCTTAGAGTTGATGTCAGTTTCATTTCTCTTTGTTTCATTGCCTTTGTTTCCTACTGTACAATACAGTAATGTGGATATTTAGATATTAAGTTTTGGGCATTTTGAATTCTGTATTTATTTTTTCCTCTCTCTCTCAAATGAGTGTTATTTCTTTGCTTTAGCAATTAATTATCCTGGATGGACTTACATTGCAAACTCTGCTTTTTGAGTAGTAATTGTGGCCTCAGGTAAAAATGAGAGACAGAAATGGTCAAAGAGAATTGTTATCCTTTCTGAGCTTTCTCTTTCGAGATTCTCTCAAGCGCGTCATTAGCCATGGTTTCCCCATCTTCAGTTTTCTGACTTTCCAGACTAGAAACACTGAAGTTTTTCCAACAGTTGTTCTGTGACCGCATGTATTGAATGACTTCACCTTATCCCAGGTTAAAACTTAGAAAATGTACTTTCGCTTCATTTACACCTCCTCCTGGAGCAGTACACTCCATGTACTCACCACTAGATTCTGAGTGCTTCTCCTTACTGTCCATTTCCTTCATGCATCACCTTTTGGTAATAATATCCAGTTCTTTCATTTGTTTTCTGCAGAAGAGCCACTATAGTAAGTTCTTATTTTGTCATTGAGATCCTCAAGTTTTAATACATTAATTTTTTTAAAGTCATAGTCTTCTCAAGAACAGCATTTGTACAGTTATTTGGCAACTGATTCTATATTCTTTCTTTTTCTTTTTGAGATTTTTGCTATAGGGCACATGCGCTCACTGGAAAGACAGAGAGAGACAGAGAGATAGAAAGCAAGAAATCACCACCCAGGAGGGATGGCCATGCTGCAATCCTTCCTCCTCCACTCTCCTCTTGAGATCTTGGGCACGCACGCACACGCACCCAGTGTGAGTTTAAGCCACCGGGTCTGGGACTCAAACTGTGGTCAACTACATGGGAGTCCAGAAACATAGCCATTACGCTAACTGCTGGTCCCAAGATTCTATTTTCTTTATACTAACAATTTACTTCTTATGTCGGAGTTGAAATTAGTCATATGTCCATCAGTATAATATATTACAAGAGTGCGTTTAATATTTTCTCCTCTCTTTTAAAGATGTTTGTGTGTGATTTGTCTATCTTCTACTATAAAGCTACTACTTTTCTAATACTTAATATCATGATGAATGTGTATCACAATGATCAACTATGAGCACATTAGTGAAACTTAATAATTTAAATTTACACCAAGACTTGATAAAAGATTATAATTAGAAAGTTCAAGAAATGCGATTTCATTATCACTAAGCTTGATTTGTCACATCTTTTCTCTATGGCATCGATTGAAAATCATGTTTGGTTTTAGGAAAATATTTTAAATAAATAGTTCAGCATTATGAAGTACTTATGTCCTGTTGATAATCAAATAATGTTTCTCCAAGGTGATTAGAAAAGATAAGTTCTCTCAATAGTAGATATTATCTTGAGTGATAGAGGCCATGTGAAACATCTGTGTGGGATGCTTGGCATCATTTAAACACAGGTTTATTTCTTCTTGAAATGTGTTAGGAACTGATAAACAGTTCCCTGCACAAACATCTCTTTTCGTTCTTTTCAGTACTTATAAAAAGCTAGTGGATCATTAGAGTAATCCCCTGAGTGAGTTTAAACAGTTATTTCAGAAACAGAGAAAAGAAACATCAGTGAAGCAGAGATTTATTTTTAACATTCTGACTTCAAGGTCAGAATCAATTTTTCTTCTGTACATTATGGTGATAGGAAAGGTGAAGGCTAGGAATCTAAATCTATAAGCTTTTATCTTATTATAGTTTCTGAAATATGAGTGTGTTTTACAGAAAATAAAGTACTCTCAGGGATAGATTTGATTTCAATCTAGAAAAAATGTAAGTGGTATGCAGAGTATCATATATAGTTAGTATGACTTTATCATTATTTGTTCAGTTTCCTCATCTGCATAGTTAATTGAATGATGATAGCTTACAGATTTTTGCACAGTTCTTAAATTTTTAAAAACTTTGAATCATTCAATGAACTTCTAAAATTCCGTGGACTTTTATTATGAGATGTTTAGATGGTCAAAGGTCAGAGTAACAGTTTGTGACTCCTCTGATCACTGCTAAAATGTTGACCTTGAAGCCTAATGCCCTAACTAATTTTTAAAACTGAAAGTATTTTTGGGGAATACAAAAAAGCAAATAGCCTCATATAAGCAAGAATATTATTTCAGAGGAGAGAAAAACATGATTATCAATAACAAAGCTCTTTTTTATGTAGATAGGCTAATGTCTTAAATTGTCTTGCTTCCTTTATTAATCATTCATTCTATTATATTTTAAGATTTTTAGAGAGTGCTTGTGCTTATTAAAGAGAGAGGAGAAAGAAAGAGAAAGTGAAAAAGCACCCTCCATGGGAGACATGGTTACGCCAGTCCCTTCTCTTCAATTTTTTTCTCCTTTCAGGATTTTGAACATGCATTTGCACCCTTTCAGTGTGTTTTTCAAGCCACAGGTCCTGGACTTGAATCGAACCATTGGTCATGTGGAATCAAATTGCCTTAACTGATAGGCCAAGGGCTGGGCCCTTTCTTTTTTCTTTAAAGAGAGATTTTTGCTATAGGGCATGTGTATTGGCCAGAGAGACAGAGACAGGGCATTAGAAAGTAAGAAATCATCCCCAAGGGTGCTGGCCATCCCTTCTCCATTTTCTTCTCAGGACCTTGAGCACACACATACCTGGACCCGGTGTGAATTTTGAGTCGCTGGGTTCATACTCAAACCACACATTGCTGGGAGTCCAGCAACATAACCATTATGCCATCTGCTGGTCCCAGGGCTGGCCCCTTTCTGAGTCTTTTGAGGCCTTGGGAAATTTAGCAGCGTGAGGAGAATATCATTGTTTCTAATTTATATGCAGTTGTTGACAAGGTCATTCATCATCTGAAAGATAAGACTCAACTAAAAGTTTAGTTCCTTGGCTTGATTTAGATACAGAACTAAAGAGTTGGGGGAAACTTTGAAGTTTATTGAAGGAAAGCCCTATATTTAACAAATGAATGAAGAGGATCATCAAATTGCCCAAATTTGCCTAGTCATTCAGTTGAGAGAAGTGACAATATTCTTGTGTTCTGAATTCAATGATGTACATTCATTTATTTCATGATGTCCAGACATGGTGAGGAATATATACCATTTCAAAAACAATCAGTTCGGGAACCAGCAGTTAGTGTAATGGCTATGTCGCTGGACTCCCATGTAGTCGACCGCGGTTCACGTCCCGGACCCGGTGGCTTAAAACTCACGCCGGGCGCGTGTGCGTGCGCGCCCAAGATCCCGAGAGGAGAATGGACGAGAAGGGATGGTGGTGTGACCATCTCCCCTGGGGGGTGATTTCTCACTTTCTGTCTCTATGTCTCTCTCTGTCTGTCTGGCGAGCGCACACACCCTATAGTGAAAAACCAAAAAAAAAAAACCAATCAGTTCCACATTTCTCCCAATACTACAACATAAATCCCATCTTGTACTACTCCATTAAACTTTTTCAGCACTTATAGATTTATACATACAAAAATAAGTTGCATGATTGATTCTTTTAAAGTTGTAATAGCTTTTTGAAGTATAATTGGCATATTGCGAACTGTGTCTATTTAGATCTTTTCATATGCATATGTTTTAGTTAACATCTGCATATGTTTTCGAAGATCACAATTTTGATTACATAGGTTTTCTCTATTGTTTTTCTGCTATATATCTCATTTATTTTCACTCTAGTTTTATATTATTAGCTTTTTCCTTCTGCGTAGTTCATTTCTTTTTGTTTTTGTTTTTGTTTGTTTTTTTTTGTTTGTTTTTTTGGTTTTTTTTTTGCTCTTCTTTTTTTTTTTGTTTCCTACGGTAAGAGGTTTATGCCTAAAGTCAGACTTGAGTTCATGTATAGGTATATATCAGCTGCACTTGCTATTGGAAATATTTAGACTAATTAAGTTCATTAGCAAATCAATTAAATGAGGGGGGGAATGCATAGAAAGAAACCATGGATACCAAAGACAATGTGGGAGGAGGGTGGGACATGGCAGAGGGTAAGGGATAGGGAATCAAGGATGGCAAAACAAACAAACAAACAAAACAAAGTATGCAAGACATAAGAAATGAGGGAACCAGCAGTTAGCGTAATGGCTATGTCGCTGGACTCCCACGTAGTAGACCACGGTTCGCATCCCGGAACCGGTGGCTTAAACTCACGCCGGGCGCGTGTGCGTGCGTGCCCAAGATCCAGAGAGGAGAATGGAGGAGAATGGAGGAGAAGGGATTGCGGTGTGACCATCCCCCCTGGGGGGTGATTTCTTGCTTTCTGTCTCTATGTCTCTCTCTGTCTGGTGAGCACACATGCCCTATAGCAAAAACCTCTCAAAAAAAAAACAAAAGAAATGGGAAATTATTTGCTTATAACATGTATGTTGATGTGCTTGATTGAGTTAATATATAGTGTATTTTGAATGAAAAATTCATTTGCATACTGTAATGAAGTATAGTGAATTAATGTCAAAAATAAATAAATTTAAAGAAAAAAGAAAAATTTTAAAAATAAAAAAAAAGAATCAAAATTTGTGTTTGACATCCTGCTTCATCTCTAGTATATGCACTTTAGACTTAAAAAAATCCTCTCTAATCATTTCCTTAGTAGTATCCCACATATTTTGAATGTTTTGTTTGGATTTTCATACAGTTCTAAATAATTTTAATGAGCTTTTCCTATTTATTGTGCATTTTATTTAAAAGGATAATAAATACCTTTCTGTAATTGACTTCTAAGTGAACTTCATTGCAGTTAAAGCATGTACTCGGTATGATTTTGATCCTTTTACATTTGCTGTTTTAAATTCCAGAATAGTAGATTATGTTTTGATTCATATTCTGTGTGAACTTGAAAATAGCATATATTATTCTTTCATGACATGGAATGTTCTACAAATGTGAATTATTTTAATTTGGTTATTGTATCCTATATAAAACATGTATAATTTCTCATTTCTTGCCTACTTTTCCTGTGAAATACAAAGGGGAATGTTGCTATCTCTATCTATAATTATGGATTTGTCTATTTCTCTCTGCAATTCAAACACTTATTGTATCATTTTTAAATCTGTTATAACATGCATAAAATTTTATAATTGTTACGTCTTCTTGCTGAACTAGCACATATATAATTAAGAAATTATCTTTTTATCACTGGTAACATTCTCTGCTATAAAATTTATTTTCTCTGCTCTTAATATAGGTGCTTTTTTGCCTTAGGGCATGTGCTCACTGGAGAGAGAGACAGAGACAAAGAGAGAGAGAGATAGTGAGAGGGAAAGTGAGAAATCATGTCCTAGGGGTATGGCCATGTCAAAATCCCTTCTCCTCCATTCTCCTCCCAGGATCTTAGTTATGCACACACATGTACCTGACATGAATTTCAAGCCACTAGGTCTGGGGCTTGAACCGTGGTCAGCCATGTGGGAGTCCAGCGACATAACCGCTATGCCATCTGCTTGCCCTGCCATCCTTTTACTTTTAACCAACATATTACAAATGCTTTTATTTTTTTTTTCCAGCAGAATATTTACTATTTTTTCCAATTCGATGTGCTGTTTCTTTTGACTGACTCATTTAGACCACTTGTATTTCACATCATTTTTGATAGGATTGGGTATAAGTTTACCATTTTGCTACTTATTTTCTATTTCCCTAATTTGTTATTTTTTCCTTTTTCTATTTTACTTTTCCTTCCTTACTCTTGACTAATTGAGTATTATGGTTTCATTTTATTTTTCCTGTGATTAAATATTGTTCATTGTGTTATTTTAATGGTTATTTTATGATTTATATACCATATATCTTTAAATTACAACAACCACATTCAAATTGTATTATATAACTTTATGTATAGTACAAGAAACTTAGGACACTATTCTTCTGTTTTCCTTCTCCCAGTTTTTGTGCTATCGTCACATTTTTTACATGTATTATAAATCTCACAGCTCATTACTTCGATTTGAAAGAGTAAATTATATTTTAAATATATGTAAAGGTCCAGTCACAGTAACCTGTGCTGGTAAAAGCTGCTAGGCTATAGACTGAAGACCCTGAGAAGACTGGATTCAGTTCCCAGCCCACCCTAAAAGCCAGGCATACCTGCAGCTCCAGCCACTTAGAAGGTTGAGGCAGAAAGATCACAACGTAGCATGACTCTCTCTTAAAAATAATAGACTAGACATTTAAATGATAAGAAATTCAGAAAATCTTATTTTATATTACCCACATAGTGATCATTACCAGTGTTCTTTATTCTTTTGAATATACCAATATTCATACCTGTTTACATTTTCCTTTTACCCTAAGAATTTCAAGGTTTGTTTTAGTGAAGACCTACTAGTTACCAACTCTTTAAGATTTTTGTATTGCTATATCTCAAAGGCCTTTATTTCACCTTTATTTCTGAAAAAATATTGTCGTTGAGTATAGAATTATAGGATAACATACACATATATGTATGTTTTTCCAATATTTTGGTTATAGCCATAGGGTTTGTGCACTCGCCAGAGAGAGAGAAAGGGAAGGTGAGAAATCGCCTCTCAGTGGGAATGGTCATGCCACAATCCCCTCACCTCCTGGGATTTGGGGCATCCACACACATGTGCTTGGTGTGATTTTTAAGCCATTGGATCTAGGGCTTGAACTGTGGTTGGCCATGTGGGAGTCCAGTGCCTTAACCTCCCCACCACCTGCTGGTCTATATATATTTATATTCATTCATTCATTCTTTTATTTTCAGTTTTTGTCATAGGGCATGTGTGTTTGCCAGAAAGAAACAAGAGTGGAAAGGTGAGAAATCATCCGCTGCGGGAGGGCCATGCCACAAATCCTTCTCCATTCTCCTGTTGGAATTTTGGGCACATATGCACATATGCCTGATGTGATTTTCAAGCTGCTGCTCTGGTACTTGAACTACCATCAGCCATGTGGGAGTTCAGTGCCCTAACCACCACACTACTTGCTGGCCCCAACAACTACTTTTTTCCGTATAAGTACTTTAAGTATATTCCTTCACTGTCATCTTTGTAGCTTTGTTTTTAGCAACAGCAACAATAAGAAAAAGATCTGTTATTCTTAGTACCTTTACTTTTAAGTTATTTTTGGGTTGCTTTGACATTCTTCTCCTTATAAATGTTTATAAGAAGTGTGATTAATGTGTTCCTTGCTTTGGTTGTTAGGTTTTTGTGCCTGCTTTTTGTGGACATTTCAGGTTTATAGTATTCATCTATTTTTTTTTTAATGTGTGTATACTTTTTTCAGATATTTTGTGTTTTTCATTCCTTCTTTCCTTTGGGGGATCCAAATACCTGCATAACTGTTTTATGTTGTTCCAAATTTCAATGTTGTATTCTTTTTGTATTTTTTGTCAGTTTTTTCTGTTTCCTTCAAGATACTTTATATCTTTATGGTTTTAAATGTCATTAAGTTTATTTTTCCTCAGTGTCTCTTGTGTCTATAATCCTAGTATATATTTTATCTTAGCCATTGTAGTTTGTATCAACAAATTACCTTTAGAGTACTTTAAAATTTTTTTGTTAAGAATGATTTATTTATTGAATTCCATTTGTTATTTGTTGTTGATATTATTGTTATTTAATTTTACGAAAAAGAGAAAGGGAAAGTGAGAAAGCAAGCCTCCAGGCCTGGAACTCGAACCGTGCTCGGCCACGTGAGAGTCCAGCATCTTTAACCACCACGCCACCTGCCAACCCCTTAAAATACTTTTTATGTCTAGATTAACACTGTGTATGTTTAGATTCTTAGATGTATCAGTTACACATTTTATCATCTTTGCCTTTTCTGGTATAGTTTTATTGTTATTTGTTCTCCCCACTGTGTGTTTTATATTTTGCTTCTGTGAATGTCTGATTTATTTGTTCCAAGACATGGGATGTTTTACCATTTTGAGTGCTCAATACTTTCATGTCCCTGTTGCTATGAAATAAAGTTGGTGTGTCCCCAAAATTTGTATATCGAAACCTCAGTCCTCAACATGGTGATGTGTGGAAATGAGATTTGATAGGTGATTGAGTCAGGAGGCTGAAGATTTTATGATGGGGTTACTGATATAGAAAGAAACAAAAAAGAACTTTCTTCTTTTCTCCATGTGATAAAACCAAGAAAAGGGCCCTCACCAGGACCTGACCATATGGCACCCTGATCTCAGACTTCGCAGGTTCCAGAACTGTGAGAAATAAATGTTTGTCATTTGAGCCACTCAGTCTGTGATATTTTTATCACAGCAGAACAAATGGACAGTGACACCTACAAATATTCTATTGCTTTGTTCCAGAACACAGTAAACTTAATTCTAGAAGGGTTTTATTTTTGGTATTTATTTCAATCCTTGTTTTGTAAGACTAGTCTTTTGTTAAAGCTTATTTTTGCCAAACTACTCATACAAAATCATAGTGCTTGGTACCTCCTGAGTTACAAAATTCTCTCCTCTGTCTAGTAGGAAAATTTATTATTTCTAGCTCTTTGTAAATTTTGGCTATTATTTTCTCTGATACTTTTGGCTTGTTCTCTATAATTTCTTTATTTTTCTTAGTTGCATGCGAAGATTAATGTCTAGGTGAACATTCAAAAAGGACGCTAATGATCTCCAGAGCTCTATTTCTGTGTGTACTCCTTTCCAGTACTCTACCTTGCTGTTCTAGTCCTACTGGTTGCTCCAGTATCACAGGTCTATCTTTACAGGTTAATTAGGTGGTGAGACTCATCTTGGAGTCCTCAGTATCATACTACTCTCCAGGCACTGAGCCAGGGCAATCCTAGGGATATCTTTATTATTACTCTTATTCTCAGAGAACATTTCCCTTGTTGCCTGATGCCTAATGCTTTTAAAATATTATTTTTTCATTTTTTTTAAGTAGGAGAGTCAATCCTGTTTTTATTATCCTGTTTTGACAAAAAGTGAAAGCCTGTGATTTTTTGCTAGAAATTAAAACAGACTACACATTACCTGATTTATTCAAGTTCCACAATCTTTTATCAATTTTTTTGTCATTTCTAATTTAAACCTACCCTTAATGGGTAAATGTTTGGGGCCATTAGTATTCAGAGAGCAGATACTCTTTTAAAAAATATTTTAAAGCAAAATCATTGAAGTCTGCAATTACTTTAGTACTTTACTTCTCTCTCTCTCTCTTTTCCTGCCCAGGCATCTCTCATGTTATTTTGAAGTGAATACAGTGTCTTCCAGGGCCAGTCACAGGGTGGGAACAAAAAAATGAGATTCAAGTTTCAATGAAAGTTTTGTGTTTTGTCTTTAAAGAAAAATCAGAAAAAATTTTTTTTCTTTTTTCTTTCTTTCTTTCTTTCTCTCTCTCTTTCTTTCTTTTTTTTTTTAAGATGTTTTTGCTATAAAGTGCCTGCACTTGCCAGAGAGAGACGTAGAGACAGAAAGCAAGAAATCACCCCCCAGGGAGATGGCCACACCACAATCCCATCTCCTCCATTCTCCTCTCAGGATCTTGGGCACGTATGCACACGTCCCCATCGTGAGTTTAAGCTGCCAAGTCCGGGACTCAAACTGGTCGACTACATGGGAGTCCAGTGATGTAACCATCTGACGGTCCCAATCACATATTTTTTCAGTTTATTCTTACACAAGTTGGTACATATTTCAACATATGCAACAATGCCTTAAATTACATTTTAAACAATTAATTTATTTTTGACATATTTTTAGTGACTCATTTTACAGACTGGCGGTAAGGTCTGTTTTTCTCTTTTGTATACATAGCAGCAAGGCAAGAAAATTTGCTATTATTTGTTAAACAGGTCAAGTTTTTACTTACCCAAATATCAAATTAAATTAACAAATAATTGATTATTCTTCTCTAATTCCTTCCTTTAGAGAACAGCCCTTACATGAGAAGATTAAACACATTTGTCTTATGAATTCATATATTTATTTGCAGATTGTCATGCATTTCTTACTGAGCTTAATCAGGATTTTAGGATATAAATTTCTAATCCAAAGTGACGAATTTGAAATGTGAAGGGGACTATGTGGGTTCTATTAAGGGATTTAGTTTATAGGATCTTGTAATTTTTAGGAAGTATTATATAATTTCATCTTAGAACATAGTGGTCTTTTAATTTTTTTAATTTAAAAATATTTTTCTTTAAACTTTATATCCACTTTAAAGAAATATGTGATACTCTGGAGTTACGAAACTATTAACTAAATGTATAATCCATTGAATAAGCTCAAGAAAATATTAAAGGATTGTCCAACATCCAGAGCATTTCTGGGAGGGTTTGTGCTCTAAGCCTAATTGACAGATCGTTGGTATTTATGAGAGAGTTTTCATGCCTAAAATATGAGTTTTAAAAACTTCAATCTGGCAGAGATTCTACACAAAACTTGAGGATTCTCTAATCAATGTTGCCATTAAAACTACAAGAAGTTGTATATCTCCCAAGGGGAGAATATTTCAGTCTTTGTAAAGCTTATGTTTTTATATACTTCGCTTTTCCTTGTAAAAGCTTATGTTTTTATATACTTCGCTTTTCCTTGTAAGCTAATTTTAATCTGTACAATTATTTCTGTGGATGTGAAAACTGAGTGTGAAAAAGTGCAGAACAGGGAAATGATGGAGATGTTAGTTACTAATAGGCAACCAGGGATGTTATCATTCCCATAATTTTCTCTCTCTTTGCTCAGTGTTTTTTTATGTTCACAGTCACTGAATTACATTTTTTTTCTTGATTTGAATAGGTTCTCCTTGGCAGTATTTAGAGAGGATCTTTAGAACTGTCATATTCTTAGGTAATTCATAGTTATTATAGCTTGGCATCACTTAAATCACAAAATTTTACACACATTTTTAAAGTCAATAATTTCCTCTATTCACCCATGTGCAGATGCAATTAACTTGGCACAAATACCTCAAAACATATTTTTTCTTATTAGTAAAGCTATGTAGTCAAAGAAGCAAGAGCTAGTAAGCTAAAAACACACTCTAAGTAATATTGTAAATTTTTTACTCAGAAAAATAAAAAAAAAAAACAGATATATTTCTCCCTGACTTGCTAGCAAACTCAATAATAGTACACTGCCAGCTCATGGTTTACTCTAAGGGGAAAGACCAGGAAAAAAAATCACTAAACCTATTCTACATATCAGAAATTTCCTTGTAGAATATACATGCATATAACTATAAATAATTTCAACAAGTATTGTTAGTTCCAGAATTACCCGAGTATTTTTACTTTATACTGCCTGACTTAAGATCTGCAGGGGTTTGACAGTGTTGATAAGAGATGTAATTCTAGTTGAACACAGTAGTTATTTTCTGCCAAGATAGAGTTCATTCACATATAAAAGGTAGTAAAAGTCTGTGTACCCCTTTAAAGTTGTGGACAGTTGCATGTAGGAATTTCCATTTGCAAGTCTTGAAAAGTACAGAATATATTAAGAGAGAAAGAAATATGATACTCATGTCAAGAAGGACTCTTAGGGAAGGCTTTTATTTTATTTTATTTTATTCATTTTATTTTATTTTATTTTATTTATTTATTTTATTTTGAGAGAGAAAGACTGCCACTATGCCCTTTGTTGTAATGGATGAGACGAGACAGAGTGTATAGAATAATAGTCATTCTGAAGAATACTTGGCACCTCACATGATGATTGATGCCAATAGCAACCCAAAGTGTGTTGTTTAAAACAAGTTTATAAATATCTTTTTCTCTTGACGTTCTTAATTCTATAAAAGATGTTCAAAGAAAGCTATTGATAATTGGCCAGTTGCAATGCAGTAGTAACACAATACACCATAATCCTGGGGCCATATGAGAAGGTCTCACATTTTGCAACCTGAGGTCTTTGTGTACACACCGGGGGTTGGTGTACATGCCCATGTCCCTAGCTGGCTGGATCTCAGTGTAGCATTGTGGTGTGAAAAGCCTTTTGGAGTTGCTTTCCCTTTGCATTTTCTCCCTGCCTCCCTCTCTCATGGAAGAAATAAATAAACTTTAAAATATAGTGATGATAGAATATTGTATGTAATCTTTTAAAAATGTATGAAGCCTGGGACCAGCAGTTAGCATAATGGCTATGTCGCTGAACTCCCATGTAGTCGACCGCGATTCGAATCCCAGACCCAGTGCCTTAAACTCACGCCAGGCACATGTGCGTGCGTGCCCAAGATCCCGAGAGGAGAATGGAGGAGAAGGGACTGCAGCGTGGCCATCCCCTCTGGGGGGTGATTTCTCGCTTTCTGTCCCTCTGTCTCTCTCTGTCTTTCTGGCGAGCGCACATGCCCTATAGCAAAAACCTCTCCAAATAAATAAATAAATAAATAAGTAAAAACAAAATGTATGAAGCCCAAAGGTGCCATGGAGATCAAAGCATTTTATCCCATGTGGATATAAGATAACTAGGGGGGAAAAACCTGATGAAAGAAGTGAAAGATTTCTTCAAGGAAAACTACGAAAAATTAAAAAAAAAATTGAAAAAATAAACGGAGGAAAGACATCCCATGTTCCTGAATGGGAAGGATTAATATAATCAAAATGTCAGACTACCCAAATAGCTGTGGATTTTCACCACAGCCTCATCAGCACTTATCATTCTTTATTTAGTCTTTTAAAATCTAAGCCATTCCAATTGGGGTTTAGAGGTATCTCACAGTGGTTTTTATTTATATTTCCTTTATGATAAGAATTATTGACCATTTTTTCATATGCTTTTTAGACATTCTTAATTTTGCATCTCTTGTAGTCTTGGAAAGTTGTCTGTTTAGCTTGTTTGACCATCTTTTAATCACATTGATTATTTTTTGGCAGATAAACTACTTGAGTTCCTTGTATATTCTGGCTATCAGTCCCTTATCTGAGGCACAGTTGGAAAATATATTCTCCTATCTTACTGGTTGTCTGATTACCCTAATAGTTTTTTTCCATGCAGAATCTTTTTAGCCTGATGCAGTCCTCCTTGTCTATTTTTGGGATTATTGCCTATGATTTGGGAGTCTTAGTTAAGAAATTTTTGTCTACTTCAGTGTCTCCAAGAGTTTCCCCAGTGTTTTCCAACAGCAGTTTTATCGTTTAAGATTTTATGTCTAGATCCTTGATCCATTTTGAGTTGATCATTGTTAATGGTAGGAAATATGAGCCCAGTTTCATTTTTCTGCTGGTGGATATCCAGCACCATTTGCTAAAGAGATCTTCTTTTCCCTGCTGGGTGATCTTGTGCCCTTTGTCAAAAATCACTTGGCTGTATGTTTAGGATTTACTTCTCAATTCTGTTCCATTGGTCTACCAACCTGTTTTTGTGCCACTGTTTTGATTTTCAGTTTTGTAATTTATTTTGAGGTCAGGAAGGGAGATGCCTCCTACTTTATTCTTTTTGTGCAGTATTGCTTTGGTGATTTGGGGCCTTTTATGATTCCAGATAAATTTTATGATCATTTTTTTAAGTTTCTGTGAGGAACATCTCTGGTAGTTTAATCAAAATTGCAGTGAATTTGGGAGGGATCAGCAGATGGCGAAATAGTTACATCGTTGGACTTCCATGAAGTTGACCTCAGTTTAAGTCCCAGAACCAGCAGCTTAAAAATCACACTGGATATGTGTGCATGCATGCCCAAAATCCCAAGAGGAGAATGGAGGAGAAGGGATTGTGGAATGGACATCTCCCACTGGAGTGGGGGGTGGGATGATTTCTCGCTTTCTATCTTTCTCTCTCCCTGGCAAGCACACACACCCTGTAGCAAAAATCTCTCTCTCGGGAACCAGCAGTTAGCATAATGGCTATGTCGCTGGACACCCACGGAGTCTACCACAGTTTGCGTCCCAGACCCGGTGGCTTAAAACTCACGCCTGGCGCGTGTGCGTGTGTGCCCAAGATCCAGAAAGGAGAATTGAGGAGAAGGAATTGCAGCGTGACCACCCCCCTTGGGGGGTGATTTCTCGCTTTCTGTCTCTATGTCTCTCTCTGTCTGTCTGGCAAGCGCATGCACCCTATAGCGAAAACCTCTTCAAAAAAAAAAAAAAAAAAACCCTCTCTCTTAAAAAAGAAAAAAAGAAGAAAGAAAGAAAGAAAGAAATTGTGGTGAGTTTGTAGATTAATTTAATTTGGGTAGACTGATATTTAGATTATATTAATTCTTCCAATGTAGGAACATGGTATGTCTTTCCACTTTTCTGTATCATTTTCAATTTCTTTTAAAAATTTTTCATAGTTTTCCCTGAAGAACTCTTTCACTTCTTTGGTTAGGTTTTTTCCAAGTTATCTTATATTTTTATGTGTGGCTACTGTAAATGGGATTGCTTTCTTCAATTCAAATTCTACACTGTTGGTGAGAATATAAAAATTTTTTTGGATAGGTTTTTGCTATAGGGTGCTTGCACTCACCAGAAAGACAGAGACAAACAGAGAGACAGAAAGCGAGAAATCACTCCCCTAGGGAGAATGGCCATGCCGCAATCCCTTCTCCTCCATTCTCTTCTCGGGATCTTGGGCACACATGTACATGTGCCTGATGTGAGTTTAAACCACCAGGTCTGGGACTTGAACCACGGTTGAGTACATGGGTGTACAACGATGTAACCATTACACCATCTGCTGCTCCCAGTGAGAATATAAATTAGTAAAACGACTGTGGAGAAAACTATGGAGATTCCTCAGAAACCTGCAAATAGAACTACCATAAAGCCTACTAATTCTACTTTTAAGATACTTTGTCTACCCTAAAGATAGGAAAACCCTCAGTCAGAAAAACACTTGCACATCCATGTTTATTACAGCATTATTAATAATTGCTAAGACATGAAATCATCCCAAATGTCTGAGAACAGAAGAGCAGGTTGAAAAAATGTGGCATACATACTCTATGGAATACCTACTCAGTCATAAAGAATAATGAGACCCTCAGATTTGATACAAAGTTAATGAATATGGAAGATTTGATGCTAAGCAAGACCATGAAAGAGAGGCATTATATGTCCCCATTGAATATATACTGAATGGCTGCACTCTATAGCAGAAACTGAAAGATTGAAAGGTATAATAGTAGGGAGGGCAATTGTAGATAATAGAGGTAGTATAGACGGGAGTGAATAATTGGGACTGAGAAGGAAGGGATCAAGGGAAAAAATAAGTATTTAGTAGACAAAATGAAAAGTTATCTGTTTATGATATATATGGTAATGTATTTGACTTTGCTACTATGCACTATATTCATGCTGGAAATGACCATATACATTGTAAAAATGTTCAGTGATTAATTGTAAAAAATAAATAGAATAGTCAAATATTTGACCTGTAAAAAAGTAAAGTTATTAATTGTATATATATTACATGAAAAAGAAATATCATAGTCAAAATGTTGGAAAGGACAAAGCAAAATCTTGAAAGCAACAAACAAGCAAAGCCTCATCATATATGACAATGACAGTAAGATTAACAGGTGACTTCTAATCAAAAACAATGGAGGCCAGAAATCATTGGTATAACCTTATTAAATAACTAAAGAGTAAAACACCTTTCCCTCAAGAATCTTATATCCAGAAAAACTATCTTTCAAAAATAAAAATTAGGAACAAAAAACAAGAAAGAATTTATTCCAAACAGATCCTTTATTCATAAAATAATAAAGGAAGTTCTTCATTGCCCAAACCAAGGAACGTTAGACAATAATTTGAACCTACACTAAAAGAGTGCTGATGTTGGTAGTTATTCAGGAAATACTAATACACATTATAAATGTATTTTTTTATTTCTTCTCTTACCTAATGTATATGAAAGGTAATTTCATGAGATTAGGTACTAACTGTAATAATTGTTGGGCACATAACATATAGAAATGTATGTATTTATCAAGAGTAAAAACGGTAGACAGATAAGATTAAACTGTTTTCCTGCTTGATACCATATGGTAACTTGAATCTACACGAAGGAATGAAGAATTTTTTTTTACACTCAAGATAATACAAAGACTGTTGCCTCAATTATTTCAGTAGCAGTAGGCATGAAGAAAAGAACTGTTCAGAGAAATTTGGAAGAGTTGGAGATGGTTACATTGTTGAATATGGTAGTACCGGAAAGCCAGTTTGAAACCTTTCTCTTCTTTCTCTCTTTTTTTCTCTTTTCTTCCTTTAAATCTCTTCCTCTTCCTCTCCTTCTTTGTCTTTTTACTTATCACCATTTTTTTTTTACTTCCTCTTTCTAACTTTCTTTCTGTCTCTTTTCTTCCCTCTCTCCCTCCCTGCTCCTACTTCTCCTGCCACCAATGTATACACACTCATATATATACACATGCATATGTATTTTTGGAATTTTCTTATCCTGAATTATTAGTATGGCAAGTTAATCTTGCCTTTTGCTTCAGTATGTATGACTAAGGACAGGACATACCCCTGGTTCTTAATATGAAATATATTAAAACATTATCTTAGTAAACATTAAAGAAAAAAATATTTCATTGAATATATATTTCTGAACAAAGTGTTAAATCCTATCATCTACTCATGGCAAATACTAGAGTAACTACATATGCAAATAGTTAGGGTTGTAATACTCCCGAATGCAGTCTAGGAATTCAATACAATCTCTATCAAAATAGTAACCTCAGTTTGTTTTTTTTTTTCTCAGAAATTGACAAGCTAATCTTAAAATTAATATGAAATGGTATAGGGTCTGGATTGATCAAAATTATCTTTTAAAATGAAGAAAAATTTTAATGAACCACAGGGTCTAGTTTAAAAATTTATAAAATTATAATAACCAAAGAAGTATGGTACTAAATATAAGTGTAGACATATATGTCACTGAAATTGTACTCTGTGTTCAGTAATAAACCTTCATATTTTTGTCAGTAGGATCTTGACTGGGGAGCAAGATAAATTATAGGAAAGAATTTTCTTTATTTTACTTTTTTATTTTTATTTTTGTTATCATCATAATCTTCTTTATGTTACATTGGATTACATATAACTTTACAGTGTATTACATTGCTTTTTCAAAAGGGAATGCCATGCATGTCAGTCAATACAAAAACATTAATCTCCCCACTTCATCATTCAATATCTTTTCTATGTTTTCCCAATCATTATTATTATTATTCTAATTATTTTTTAAACAGTCAGTCACTATTTCTCATTTTGCTTGTAAAAAGACACTTTACCCAGCATGAAATACTTCTTAGACCAATCCAGTTGAAAATACTATACATGTCCTCATCAACAGGTAATAAGCCATATCTGTTTCCCACTAGTGTCCTGCCTCTCTATTGTTCTCTTGCTATCTTTCTCTATCCTCTTCTCTTCACTTCCCCCATTCCACACTGTCCTATTCTCGTTAAGTACTTTCACTGCTCTTATGTCCTCCAATTTTTCGCTCTCTACCATAGAGTGTGGATAGTCGGTATATATTGAGTGGATACATACAGTATCTTTCTTTCATAGCCTGGCTTACTTCACTCAGCAATAGATCCTCCATATCTGACCACTTTCTATCGAATGCTAGGATTGTGTTATTTTTCATGGCTGAATAGTATTCCACAGAGTATATATACCACACTTTTCCAATCCGTTCATCAGTTTGTGGACATTTAGGTTGGTTCCATGTCTTGGCAATCGTGAATAATGCTGCAATAAACATTGACGTGCAAGCACTTTTCTGACTAAGTGTTCTCCTGTCTTTTGGGTAAATACCCAGGAATAGGATTGCTGGATCAAATGGTAGTTCTATTTGTAGATCTTTGAGGAAGCTGCAAATTGTTCTCCACAGTGGTTGAACTAGTTTACATTCCCACCAACAGTGTAGGAGGTTTCCCTTTTCACCACATCCCCGCCAACACTTATCACTTTTTATATTCTTAATCTTTGCCATTCTGACAGGGGTTATGTGGTATCTCATTGTGGTTTTTATCTGCATCTCCCTTATGATGAGGGATGTTGAGCATTTCCTCATATGCTTTTTGGCTGTTCGTATGTCTTCCTTAGAGAGACTTTTGTTCAGCTCACTTTCCCATCTTTTAATCGGGTTAATCATTTTTTTTCG
>NW_006202806.1:2420246-2422862 GCF_000334495.1 Tupaia belangeri chinensis
GCCCTTATTATTTTCTTCCTCTTCTGGAATACCAATTATCCAGATATTGGGGCACTTGATGGTATCCAGTATTCCTTGTATATTATCCTCATTTTTCATGGTAGTTTTCTCAGTCTTCTTGATACTTTTTTCTAGGTCAGATGTTTTGTCTTCTACATTAGAGATTCAATCTTCTGCTTGGTCTAAGCTACTTTTAATACTTTCATGGGAGGTTTTGATTTCCTATATCACATTCTTCAACCCTAGAATTTCCATCTGGTTCTTGTTTAAGGTATCTATTTCTTCTTTCAAGTCATGAAAGGACTTCCTCATCTCCTGGAGCTCCTTGTCTCTTTTCTCTTCCATTTCAGTTAGTTTGGTCACTACAAATATTCTGAATTCCTCATCAAACATGTCCATGACGTCCATTGTATTGACTGTGGGTGATGTAGGCTTGTTAATTTCCCTTGAGGGAGAGGCCTTTTGTTGGTTGCTCATATTTCTTGAGCCTCTGTGATTGTTCCTAGTCATCAGGTAATCTATATGTTGCTTCCTAACTTATTTAAGGTAACTCTGACTTAAAGTTGTACAGGATTAGAAAATTGATGATTTTTCTTATGATTGGCCTACCTATTGCTCACAACTACCATTAACTGTTGCCACTAGTCCTACATGGCCCAAAGTCCTCCCTGTTTCTAAGGACTGGTGAGCCTCAAACTGACCTAATAAGCAAAACCTCAAGAGCAAAGATAAACAAATCAAAAAAAGAAAATCATGCTGCGCGCTATCCAAATCACCAAAATTCAGAGAGTCCAAAGGCTAGTGGGAAAGTGCCAGAGGGTGAATGACAGGACCAGGTTGGTTGGGCCTGCAGCCTCAGTCTGCCTGGTGTCCGGAGCTACTGGCCGGCTCTATCCGGTTCGTGGTGGGGTGGGGTGGGAGTTCGCCTTAAAGTCCTAGACAACCAACCTGGGGTCCAAGAAGGAGGAAGTGTGGGGGTGCACAAAGGTCCTGAGGGGCCAGGCTTGTAGCCCCAGTCTGCCTTAGGAAAGAATTTTCTTTCAGTTAATGCTTCTGAAACAACTAGATATTCATATGCAAATTAATGAATTTGCAGCTCTTCCTCATACTATATGTAAAAGTTAACTCTAAATTATTATAGACTGAAATATAAGAGAAAAAACTTTAAAACACTTAGAAAACATGTCTTCATGATCATTGGTTAGAGAATAGAAGCAAAAGTCAAAACAACAGAAGAAACAATACGTAAATCAATATTCAAAATTAAAAAAAAAACTTTCCTTTGAATAACGCTAAAAAAATTTAAAAGAAAATTTACAGAATGAGAAAAATTTGCAAATCATACATCTGATGGAGGACTTCTATTCAGACCCTGTAAGATGCAGATGGCATAATGGTTATGTTGCTGGACTCCCACATGTTCCACTGCGGTTTGAGTTCAGAACCTAATGGCTTGAAACTCACACCAGGTGCATGTACGTGCATGCCCAAAATCCTGAGAAAAGAATGGAGGAGAAGAGACTGTGGTGTGGCCATCTCCCCAGGGGGTGATTTCTTGCTTTCTGCCTCTCTGTCTCTCTGGAGAGCGCTTGTGCCCTATAGGAAAAATTCCTCTAAAAAAAAATTCTAACTATAGTAAAAAGACAAATAAATCAATAAAACGACAAAAATATAGGTATTCATGTGGCTCTGAAGAAGATGTGATCAAAAAGTACATGTAATGATGTTTAACATAATTAAGTAGTGAAATGCGCTGGAAACAAGGAAATTCCACTTTATATCCCCTCAGATTCCTATAATAAAAAAGATATGCAATGACAAATGTTAGTGATAATGAGAAATCAGAACACATGCATTGTTTGCGTAAATATAAAATAGTTCAGCTGCTTTGGAAAAGAGTTTGGCAGTTCCTAAAAATGTTAAATAGTTACCAATCCACTCCAAGAGATACAGCAAAAAAAATTGAAAGCAGGTGCTCAAAATTTATACATGAACATTCATAGTAATATATTCATAATAGCCAAAAGATGGAAGCAATACACATGTGCCCCAACTGATAAATGGATAAACAAAAATGTGGTTTATACACATAGTAGATGACTATTCAGTCATAAAAAGAAAGAAATTATTGCTACATGCTACAACATGGATGGACATTGAAAACATCATGTTAAATGAAAGAAATTAGTCACAGAAGAGATCATATCATTCCTTTTACGTGAAATGTCCACAGTACACAGAAAGAAAGTAGATTAGTGGTTTCCTAAAGCTCAGCCTGGAGAGAGGAATGGTGAGTAACTGCTGATGCATAAGAGATTTTTTTTTTTGGGGGGGGAGATGATGAGTATATTCTAAAATTGTGATGATTGTTGTACAACTCTGAATACATCAAAATTGCCATTTACTTGTTTTATGGCTAATGAATTATATCTCATTTAAAAAATGGAATAACAAAAGAGTAAATATTATATATGATGATGTATCTGGGTCTTCTGAATCAATATTGGATTCAGTATGGCTCTCATTCCCTGGTTGCTCGTGTATAAGACACACCTCTACTCCCTGTGGCTATTGACTGCTTTTGGCCTACCTGCTTTTTTCGCTGACTTGGTGGTT
>NW_006202806.1:2422902-2423427 GCF_000334495.1 Tupaia belangeri chinensis
AATGAGATATCTGTGCTTCTTTCAGGAAAGACCTGGGGTTTTGAACACCAAAAGTAAATGGGCATGGGATTATAAGTGAACTGTAAAAGTGGATTAGACTCTGAAACCTGACACATGTGTTTTTTTTAATCTATTTTCTCCTCCCTACTCCCATTTCTAATCCATTTAAAAACTTGAATATATCTGGGGTGGCTAGATAATCCATTTAGCAGTTTCAAGTTAGTAAAAAAAAGAGGAAAAAAAAAACAGTGGTGGGATTGGAGACATATGAAGGATACACTAGACTAGAGGTCAACATGTTTTACTCATGTATCTCCTAGCTAGTTGATGCTGGTTTATGTCAGTTGGAAACTAATCTGCAGCTGTCAATCGAAGAACCTATCTATAACCTTTATGGGTTGAGCTCCTCACAACTTGGAAACATGTCTACCAAACTATCTGTATGTTTGTTTTCTTTCAGTGATGTGTATTTCCTCCTTCACCTTTGATATGATATGGTTCAGTCAATCTCAGTGTCAGTCTATC
>NW_006202806.1:2423438-2442738 GCF_000334495.1 Tupaia belangeri chinensis
TTTCCAGCTTCTCTTTCCAAATCATTCTCATCACCATACGTACAGTGTCTAAGGGGGAAAAGGCAAAAATTTTCGTATTTCCTACTGTAGCTATTGGCTCATCTTTCTCCTGATCTTGGCTTCTCTTCAAAATGTATCTTATAAATTAATTTTATGTTTTTTTATCTAAGCATAGCACAACTCTTAGGAAGGTCTCTGTAGTCTGACCACATATATTTATGTGGCCTAACATTGACTTCACCACTAAGCAACATTGTGTGACTTTGGTAAGTGGCAATTTCTATTTGCTTTAATTTTCTCACCTGCAAAGTGGCAATAATAGATAGTACCCATTACTCTGCTATAGAATGCATAGAATATTTCCTGAAACTTAATAAGGACACAATGAGTTGTACTAACTTGACTGTTGTTTTACTTTATACTGTTAAATAATACTCAAAAATAGCTTATTATAAATGCTTGCCTTTCTCTTCTCCTCTTCCCCTGCAGTTTATCCCCTAGAGGCAATCACTAATATTTCCTTTAAGACTTTCTTCAGGTAGTTACCACTACAGTGTTAAAAGCAAAAAGTATAATACATATATTTTAAATTCCATCCAATATTTTGTAATATTTTTGGTATAATAATTGTTATCATTTATTACATGCTTAGTATTTAGCTTGTCCTATGGTGACCAAGTTTTTTTTTATCATTTTTATTTGATATATAATAGTTATGAATATTTATATAATACAATGTGATTTTTTAAATATATGCATCCAGTATGTAATTATCAGATCAAGGCAATAAACATATCCACCCTCTCTAACATTTATCATTACTACTATCTCTGGCCTTAGGTGGGATGCATGAAATATGTTTCCATTGAGGCTTCTGGATGCGAGATGCATCTGGATAGCCTCAGAGCAGATGAGGTGTGCCCAAGTGGACTGGGGTTTGTTAGGGTGTCCATGCAGTGTGAAGAGGGACAGGGCTTCATTACTCAAACCTGCAGTTCTGTGCTCTGAGTGGGGCTCTGCTAGATATACATGAATACTATACCCCTTTACTATAAGACAGTGTGAATTACATTTATAGACTTCATGATGGTGAAACTACATAGATTTTTCTAATGCGTTCCTACTTTACAAACTCTACTTGAAAATAATGTGTCTTAAATATTATCATTGGATTTGGTTAACCAAGATAGTATTTCTATGTTTATGTGTAAAGTAAGCTTCCAGTTTTATTTTACTACCTTTAAACTGTTTTGGAACCAAAGTGCTAGCCAACGTGAGTTGGGGAGAAAAATGTCATGGCCACCTATACAATGACCCTTAGTTCCTCTCCTCTGAGCTTGTTTCATTAGCTGTTTACTTGTTCCTTTACCTGCATCATATGCTACATTTTCTGTTAAGTTAAATCATTTAGTCTTTATAAATTGTTTTTTACTCTTATAAATGGCACTCTATTTGATCTTACATTGTATATTTTGTTTTACTAGGATGGGAGAATATTGTTAATTTGCTTGAATTGATTAAATATTTTGTATCTTCACTGAACTCTTTTTAATTCTAGTGCTTTGTGCTTCTTGTTTTCTATGTAGATTATCATAACATGTGCAGAACTCACAGATTCTACATTCTGGTTTAAATTTCTTTTTTCCCTCTTTTTCTTATAGTAACAGTCAAGAATATAAGCACTGTAATAGAGAGCAATGTTGATAAAAATCACCCTTGACTTACTCCTGATTTTAATAGGAAGATATCCCAGTTGTCCATTAAGCATGATGCTTGCTGTGGATGTTTTCTTTATAAGTACTCATGAAATTCAGCCAATTTTCATTTATTCAAATTACTGTGAGAATTTTACTGAGGTAGCTATGCTATTTCTCCTTTACTGTAAGATATTGTGACTTACATTTATAGACTTCCTGATATTGAAATGACATAGACTTTCTGATGTGTTTCTAGTTTTACAAACTCTACTTAAAAATGTGTCTCTTAAATATCATTTTTGGATTTGGTTAACTGAGATATTATTTCTGTTGATGTGTAAAGTAAGCCTCTGAATTTATTTTACTGTCCTTAAACTGTTTTGGAACCAAAGTTTTATACTAGCCATTTAAAATGAGTTGTCAGGTTTCTTTTTCCTTACTTTGTTAACTTCTTTCTTCAATTTTTTAATATGTTATGTTTCTTATTATATTTTTGCTCATATTCTGCCCTATATTGTAAAGATAAAATATATTGTGCCACTGGAAACTTGAATAACCTATATTGAATGTTAAAATTATTTCCTCTGAATTACAAAGAAATTATCCACACACATATTTATGTTTTCCTAAAAATTTCACTGCATCACATCTATATCTGTCTCCAGGTAAAACAGATATTCTATCATATTAAAATAATTATGGTTTCTACCCCCGCACATCTCATATACATTTCATTGATTGAGGCTCATGTATGAGTCAGGATATGAAAGTTTTAGGATTTTTTAAAAATTACTAGGGACAGATTGAATAATTTTAAAAGAGAAGTAATATGAGGTAACTTGAAAAAGTTTGAAAAAAGTAGAATTATAGTTTATTTTGGTGTAAAAAATAATATCCATACATTGTTTTTTTCATAATACACATTTTTATGAAGTGTTTTTTTTTTTTGAGAGTTTTTTTTCGCTATAGGGCATGTCCGCTCGCCAGCCAGACAGAGAGAGACATAGAGACAAAAAGCAAGAAATCACCCCCCAGGGGGGATGGTCACGCCGCAATCCCTTCTCCTCCATTCTCCTCTCGGGATCTTGGGCAGGCACACACATGCGCCCGGCGTGAGTTTCAAGCCATCAGGTCCGGGACGCGAACCGCGGTCGACTATGTGGGAGTCCAGCGACATAGTCATTACGCTAACTGCTGGTTCCCTTGATGAAGTTTTTAAAGGCTGTTCATTTAAACACATTTGTGTTTTAGAATGTTCAGACATACGGGAATGATGTAGATTGATTCAGGTGATATAAAATACTCAAAGCAAGAATATATGGTATTTGATTTTTCTAATGTAAAAAGCTGAAGCCTCAATTACTGCAGTGGCAGATGGCATGGAGAAAAGAACTGTTCAGAGTTTTGGAAGAGTTGAAAAATGTTTGCCTTGTGAAATATAGTCGTATTAGAAAGACAGTTTGAAACCATTTTATTTCTCTTCTTTTTCATTCTTTCTTCTCCACCTCTTCCTTTTTATCCTTTTCTTCCTCTTTTACTTATTACTGTTTCTTTTACTTCCTCTTTCTCTCTCTCCTGTCTCTTTTTTCTCCCCTCTCTGCCTCCCCACTCCTTCTTCTCCTGCCACTAACACATACATATTTTTGTATGCACATACTTTTTTTTTTCATTTTCTTATCTTAAATTACCAAGATGGAAAATTAATCTCCTTTGCTTTAATATGTATGACTAAGGACAGGACATATCTCTGGTTCTAAAGATGAAAGGTATTAGAACATTATCATAGAAAACATTAAAGAACAAGAATTTATTATTTCCTTAGAAATATATTTCTGAAGAAAGCCTTGTAGTCCTATCATCTGTTCATGTCAAATACTGAGGTAACTACATGTGCAGATAGTCACGATTTTCCATGTTATTTGAATGCTATTCAGTAATACTTTGGGAGTGATACCTGAACCCTATTGAGTAGTACTTTGGGAGTGTGATATATTGTCTCCAGATTGATATTAAGGGTGGTTACTTTTTTTTTGAGAGAAAGGGGTAGTTACTTCTGAGCTCCCAGCCCAAGATCTACAACAGCCAGTATAAAATTGAGTAACTAAACAATCAAACCACAGACTTGACCTCTGTGTGCTATCAATAGAGGGATGACATTTGATAGATTTCCTGGTTTCTGTCCAAAAATTTTTGCAAGGCCTGATATAATTTCAGCCATGATGGCTCAGGTGCATTTGGCAAGGCCTTATATTTACTACCTAGAGTTGGATGTAGTTGATATGAAGCTTATTTGCTGTTTTAGCAGGAATCATTTTTGTTTCAAGATAATATTTTTCTGATTTTCATGAAAACTTTTTTGTTTATCCAGTGTATAAAAGTAAAAATTAATCTATATAAACAGAAAGGAATGAATAATAATATAAATCATCAAACATATTCTCTTTGTAGCTGAAAAAGAGAAAAGGCTATTTATGCCTTTGAATAGAGATGTCTATATGGACCTCCCCCCCCAATAATCCATTAGTTAACTTCATGGTAAATTTGCCTTTGTTGCCTCTATCATTCAGACTTGAAAGGTACCCATGTATCTTCTATCCTAAGGTAAAAACGACTCTCTGTTTTGAAGACCTTTAAAGTCTTCTCTTGGATTGATGAAAAAGGTAAGTCTTCTCTTTTTTTGATGGAAAAGATAAGAGAAAATTATTTCCATATTGGAACACACTGAGATATAAAATACAGAAGAGGGTGTTAAGAAGAGACTAATTTACTTGGAGATACTATGATTTTTTTTTTCTTTTTTGGGGAGAGGTTTTTGCTACAGGGTGCCTGTGCTTGCAAGAAAGACAGAGAGAGACAGAGAGACAGAAAGAGAGAAATAACTCCCCCAGGGGGGATGGCCATGTTGTAATCCCTTCTCCTCCATTCTCCTCTTGGGATCTTGGGCACACATGCACATATGCCTGGTGTGAGTTTGAGCCAACAGATCTGGGACTCAAACCACAGTTGGCTACGTGGGAGTCCAGCGACATAGCCACTATGCCAACCACTGGTTCCCGATACTATGGATTTTTAATACCTGAGAGAAAATGGGATGGAGCTAATATTTTAGGTTAGAAATATAATATGGAGATTTAAAAAAATGCAATTTAATTTTAAGAGTGTAAATGAAATCTATTTTGGAGAGAGCATTAAGAGAAAAAAACATTAATAAAAACAAGACTTGAGAGATGGAGGTATCTAAAGAACAGTAGAGGAAGAAAAGTAAATGAAAGGGACTAACTTTATGACCAGAAGGGTAGTAAACTAGACAATATGGGAGTAACAAAAGTAAAAAGGAGACAGTTTTAAAAAGAGAATAACCTTTTGTCAACTGTCTTACTGAGTTTAATAGGTTAATATAACAAATTTTCATAAACTTGGAGACTTAAGTGCCAAATATTATTTCTCAAGGTCAGGGTGCCAACATGATTGAATTCTGGTGAGGGTCTTGTCCAGGTTTCAGACTGGTGGATTTTTGTTCTCTGTTCACATGGTACAAAAAGGAAGGAAAGCTCTCTGGGGTTCCTTTTAAAGAGGTGCTAATCTCATTCATGTGGGCTCCGCTTTTATAAACTAATAACTTCCCAAAGACCCTACCTCAATATTGTCACGTTAGAGGTTAGTATTTCAACATATAAATTTTGGGAGATATAAACATTCAGACCATAACACTAAAGAGGAAATGCTAAATTGGTTTCATATTATATGAGAAGAAAAAGAGTACATAGTATTTTCTAAGTAAGAGATCTTTCTTAAATTTAGTTTATTTCATAGCTTAGTATATAGCTTCATCATTAGAAGATATTGCATTGGGTTGTTAGGAATATTGTTTGAAAATTTGGTTGTGAAGCAAAAGACTAAGAGAAGCCTTAAAAGTCTGTAAAACAAAGCATTTTTACTTTAGGGTGTGAAATATATGGGTACCTTTCAAGTCTTAATAATGGAGGCAATTGAGGTAAATTTACCATGAAGTTAACTAATCACGCTTAAATATTAAGAATCTGAAGAAGAGACTAGAAAAGTGTTCCTTTGCTCATATGTTTTTGTAAAGGATGCAAAAGTAATATATTGTGACAAATTATTAAGACAACTGTCTCCATTAGGAATAGAACACATGCATATTTCAAATCATATTGGAGAACTATGTACAACTGAGGATGTGACTAAATAGCAGTACAGCTAAATAGTAGTACAGATGGGAATATGCCACTTTTATGTGTAATATAAAGGATGTTTGGAGGAGATGCTGGCCCCATAGCACAGTGATTAAAAGAGCTAGATCCCACTAGGCTGACTGAGATGTGAATCCTAGTACCAGCAGCTTGAAAAATCATGATAGGAATGTATGCATACATGTCCAAAATGCCAGTGAAATGGAGGAAAAGGGATTATGGCATGCCCATGTTTCATTAAGGTCTTTCTTTTTTTTTTTTTTTCTCTCTCGCAAAAAGAAAAATAAATAAAAGTGCATTGTCTTAATAACAACAAAAAGATAAAATAGCAAAAATTTAAAAATAAAAGTTGTTTTGGAAAGTCATGGTAAAAGAAGGGTAAAATACGTTCCTAATTTGAAATACATGATATATTATCTTCTTTTGTTATTTTAATGCTTAAATTAAATTAATGAGAAAAAATAAAGGTCATATTAAAACAGCAATAACTATCAGTGAAATCAATTAAAACTATATCAAGAAATATAAAACAATATAAAAAGTAACTGGAATTCAGATTATAAATTAAATAGTAATAAACATGAAAAGTTATAAGTTTCTATTATAAGTAAAGAACAGGTTCTTGTATTTGTCTGATGAATCAATGAAGAGAAGTGAGTTATATCAATTGAACTGTAATTACATCTCTTGCTGATTTGATTCAACAAAGAAAACAGAGCATATGCCACCACAGTGAGGTATTGACGCCAAATTGGTTAACGAGCATCATCAGTTCAAAGAGTATTTAAGATCACTTGTGAAACGAGGGAATTTAAAATACACCAAAATCTTACAGTTCATACAGAAGAGTTTTCCAAATTTGACAAAAATCCCAAGCATTTAAAATAGCATTATTAGTATGATTTTTAAAGCTAAATAGATACACTTATACTTCCCTCCCATAAAAAATGAAAAATAATGGTATGCTAGAGGAAAGACTGAATCCTCATATTGTTATCTCTTTAAAAAAATAAAATCCTTCTCATATGAAAATATAATCAGCATATGCAGCCCAAATTGTTGGGAAAAAGGTATTTCACAAACAATTAATAAAAATGTTTTTCTGGTTTTTAGAGATTTTTGTAAGCTGTTTCAAACATTTTTATGACTTTCTTTAACATTATAAATATTCTCTACATAATTAATTTTGTATTTAAACTTTTAAAACTGTTTTATAGTTTTTAATTGATATGTAATATTTCCACATAATTACAGGGAACTGTGTAATTTTTCAATACATGCATGAAATGTGTAATAATCAAATCAGCATAATAAACATATCCATCGTTTAACGTTTCTCACAGCTGTGTGTTGCAAGTATTGAGACCCTTTCTTCTAGCTATTTTAAATTACACATTAAATTCTTAGGTCTAGTTACTCTATTGTGCTTTAGTACTTTGTAAATCATTCCTTTGATCTAACTGCAATTTTGAACCTGTTGACCAAGTTCTCCCTATCCTCCCCTCCCACCTCTCCTTCCCAAATTCTGGTATTATCTATTTCATGCACCACTTCTATGCAATCAAATTTTTTATCTTCTGCAAATGATTTAGAATATGTGGTATTTCTCTTTCATAACCTGGATTATTTTACTTGTATAATTTATCCAAGTTTGTCCATGTTACCCCTAATGACAGTATTTCATTCTTTTTGTGGCTAAGTAGTATTCCATTTTGTGCACACACATTTGTGTGTGTGTTATCATATTATCTTCATCTGTTAATGAACACTTACATACTTCCATATATTGGCTATTATGACTAGCATTCCAGTAAACATGAGAGTGCAGATACTTTCATGATACTACTTTCTGTTCTGTTACATATTCTGTTACAATCCCACTATTCTTATAGTGAGATTGCTATTATATCATATGGCAGTTCTATTTTTAGTTTTTTGAAGAATTTTCATACTGTTTTCCATAATGGCTGTACTAATTCACATTTTCCCCAACAGTGAAAAAAAATCAAACTAAAATTTGCACAGCAAAAGAAACAACAAAGTAAAGACACAGCCTACAAAATAGGAGAAAATACTTCTAAAGTGTATGTCTTGACAAGGATTTAATAACCAGGATATACAAGAAACTTAAGTCAATAGCAAAACAATATAATTTGATTTAAAAATGGACAAATGATTTCAATAGACATTTCTGAAAAGAAAACATAAAAGTGGCTGATGAGTACATGAAAAAATACTCAGTATCGTTAATTACCAGAAGGAAATTAAAATAAACATCATGGTGAGATATCATCCCATCCTCACTAGAATGGCTACCATCAAAAAGACAAAAGTAACAAACAATGACAAGGATGTGGAGAAAGGGGAGCTATTTTAGACTGTTGATATATTCAAAATTTTATATCCTGATTTTTAAACAAGGCCATCAAAATTGTATAAACCTTAGACCCCACGAAACTTGTATCTACTCCTGGAAGTCAATAAGAACAGACAGGTTGGGAGTATTGGAGTCAGTCAGAATGACTTGAATGTAGTGCATATGAATACAAACCAAGACTAAGAGAGGATTATACAAAAGGAGAGTCAACACAGGTGACAATCTTTCCTTTAAATGTTGGTAGCTTTTAGCTTCTCAACAAAGAATTGTTTTTTTACAGGGTTAGGGGACACTGTGGAGAATGGAGACAGCAAAGATATGGGCAAAGTTCTCTTCATACAAATGATAAGTCAGATGATTATGAGCATATTAGTGGCTATTATTGACTGAAAAATTATGCATTTTAAATTCTGTGTTTCTCAAATATATATCACCAGGTGTGCCAATATACAAAGTAATCTCTAATCCTCACAGCAAGTTAATAGTTTAGCTGATAATATCCCTATTTTGTGGCTACAGAAACTAAAGATATAAAGATTAGTTTAATTGTTCAAGGTTTCACAGGTAGCTCTTGGCATGACTCTGCAGTATACATTCTCTGCTTTGCAGCACACTCTATCCCAAGTGAATTTAAGGATATTCTGAGAAATATATTGAAAGTATATGCATCTTCAAAGATTCTCATTTAATTCCTACTACTATATAGTATTGTCCTTATTGTTTTTGTCTCTATTTTATTATTCAATGTCTTCTTGATTCAGTCGTGGTACATTATATTCAAATGGTTTTCAGTATTTTGTTTTTAGCAATTGTACTACCTTCTGTTTGTTTTTGTTATGATATAAAACTTACTACTGAATAAGAGCAGAGAGTAGAATGGTTAAAGTAAATTTTAATAATGTATGTTCACCCTCTACTTACTGATTTTGTGCTGATCTTACTAGTAAAGTAATTCATGTCACATAGTGTTCTCTTTAACTTAATTGATGTATTTGAGTTTCAAGGGATGAGCAGTTAGCGTAATGGCTATGTTGCTGGACTCCCACATAGTCGACTGCGGTTCGTGCCCCGGACCTGGTGGCTTAAAACTCACATGGGGTGCATGTGCGTGTGTGCCCAAGATCCGAGAGGAGAATGGAGAAGGGATTGCGGTGTGACCATCCCCCCTGGGGAGTGATTTCTCGCTTTCTGTCTCTCTCTGTCTGTCTGGCGAACACATGTGCCCTATAATGAAAAATTTCTCCCCCCCCCCAAAAAAAAAGAAATATTTGAGTTTCCATTTTGATTTGAAAAAGGGTACTATTATGGATTGAGCATCTGATTGTTGCCAGTCATTTAAACAGAAGAAAAGAAAGCAGATAATGACATTGACATAACTTGAAGAGTTCCTCAAGAGAAAGAAGCACCACTCATATTAAACCTTCTTATGTATCTAAAGGAACACACACTTGTTTTTAGGTGAAATTGTGGTCCTTAACATTGTTTATTATTGTAGCCGGTGAGTATCACTTTAAATTGTGTTTCCACACATCTGATTTTTTAAGTGCTAAAATTCATCTATTTGCCATCTTCACTGAAGTGTCAGTGAATTACAGAGAATACTTGTTTGGGATTTGCAAGGAAATGGCTAAATCCCTTTTCCAGAAAAAGAGCTGTTACCACAGAAGTTGAGTTTTTTTGGTACTAAAGTCTTAAGGATGGAAGATATGATAGATACACATTATCTTTAGAAGTAAAGCTATTATTAGGCTTTGTTTTCTGTTAATTAAAAAAATGTGTTAAGCACATAAAATGAAATCTATTCACTTAACCAGTTTTTAAGTTTATAATACAATATGTTAAATTATAAACTCAGTACTATACAACAGATGTCTGGAACTTTTCAACTTTGCATGACTGAAGCTTTTTTCCCCCAGGTTTTTGCCATAGAGTGCGTGCATTCACTGAAGTGAGACAGAGAGAAAGAAAGGGAGAAATCACCCTCCAGAGGTGATGGCTATGCTGCAATCTCCCCTCCCCTATTCACCTCTTAAGGTTTTGGGCACACATGCACACATGCCTGGCCTGATTTTCAAACCGCTAGGTCCAACA
This sequence comes from Tupaia belangeri chinensis, assembly GCF_000334495.1. Classification (NCBI taxonomy): domain Eukaryota; kingdom Metazoa; phylum Chordata; class Mammalia; order Scandentia; family Tupaiidae; genus Tupaia; species Tupaia belangeri. The sequence continues at coordinate 2,433,815 of NW_006202806.1, forward strand.
TCTGAACCACTGTTGACTGTGTCACAGTCCAGTGCCTCAAACACCATGCCACCTTCTGGCCCCCATGACTAAAAATTTTTCTTTTTTCTTTCCTTTTTTTTGAAATTGCCAAGGGTGCAGATACTTGCTATGGAAACAGAGAGGAAGATGGAGAAAACACCTCTCCAATGGGATGTAATCATATCAAAATCCCTTTTTCCTCCATTTCTCTATATCAGAGTTTGGGACATGCAGCTGGTGTGATTTCTTTTCTTTCTTTCTTTCTTTCTTTCTTTTTTTTTTTTTTGAGAGGTCTTTTGCTATAGGGTGCGTGCGCTCGCCAGACAGAGAGAGACATAGAGACAGAAAGCGAGAAATCACCCCCCAGGGGGGATGGCCACATGACAATCCTTTCTCCATTCTCCTATCGGGATCTTGGGTACACACACACACGCGCCCAGCGTGACCCACGGCTTGAGCACGCGACCCGCGGTCGACTACGTGGGAGTCCAGCGACATAGCCATTACGGTAACTGCTGGTTCCCGCAGCTGGTGTGATTTCTAAGCTGCCGGGTCCGGGACTCAAATCATAGCCAGCCATGTGGAATCTGACTCCTTTAACCACTCTGCCACAGGGCTAACCCAGTCTGAAACTTTATATTTATTAAATGACAACTCCTGATCTGCCCTTCCCCCAGTCCATGGCAACTACTATGCTTTGTGCTTCAAAGAGTTTGACTTTAGATACCTCATATGAGTGAAATCATGTGGTGTTTGTACTTCTGTATCTCATAGCATAATGTCCCCAAGGTTCATCCATGTTTTAGCATAAGACAGAATTCCCTTATTTTTATAGATGAATAATAGTCCATTGTATGTATATATACCACGTTTTCTTTATCCATGTATTGTGTTATGGACTTTTAGGTTTTATCATATCTTGACTATTATAAATATATGTCAGTAAACATGGAGTGACTATCACTTCAAGATCCTGAGTTCAGTTCTCTTGGATATATACCCACAAGTAGGATTGCTATGTCATATTTCTATTATCAATTTTTGAGAAACCACTATACTGTTTTCCATAGCAACTGTACCATTTTACCTTCCCACCGATAGTGTATAAAGATTGTGATTTCTCCACATCCTTTTCAACACTTGATTTTTCTTCTTTCTTTCTTTTTAAGAAACCATCTTAAAAGGTGTGAGGTAATATATCAGTGTGGTTTTGATTTGCATTTTTCCTCATGATTAGCAATACTGAGCACCATTTAAAATTTTTTTTGTCTGTTATTGAATTGCAAGAGTTACTTTTACAATTTTTATTTATGCCTGTGATATTCTCTTTTTTTGAGAGAGATATTTTTGCTATAGTGATATTTTTGCTCCATGAGCTCACCAGAGAAAGACAGAAAGTAAGAAATCACACCCCGCTCCCAAGAGGGGATGGCCATGCCACAATCCCTTCGGCATTTTCCTCTCAGGATTTTGGGCACACATGCACACATGTCTGGCATGAGTTTTAAGCCACCGGGTCCAGTACTCAAACTGTGATCGAATACATTGGAGTCCAATGACATAACCATTGCATCATCTGCTGGTCCCTGTTATATGCTTTTATTGAACATAAGCAGAATCAAAAATGGGCGCTCAATAGATCCAAGATAATATTGTTCAGAAATATAATTTGAGGTGATAAGACATAACTCGAATAATACTCATAGGAAAAAACTATATTAGAACACCTTATCAGATATATGGTTTGTTAATATTTTCTCACATTCTGTGGATTGGCTTTTTTTCTTTATTGAGTTTTTCCTATGTTGTGTCAAGCATATTACTTCAATGTTGTCTCATATGTCTTCTATTTTTGCTTGTGTTGCCTGTGCTTTTGGTGTCACATCACAAAAATCACCATCAAGACCAATATTTTGAAGCTTTTCTTAAAGAGAAATATTAAAATTTTAGGTCTTATGTTTAATTATTTATTTTATTTGATTTTGTGTATAAGATAAAGGCCAAAAATTCTTCTTTTGCATTTTGATATTAAGTTTTCCCATCGTTTGTTGAAGAGACTGTCCTTTCCCCATTTTGTCTTCTTGCCATCCTTGTCAAAGATGAGGTTACCATAGATGTGTGGGTTTATTTCTAGGATTTCTAGTCTTTCTCTAGTCTTTGTATCTATATTTTTGAAATTATAATATGTGAGACCTTCAGCTTTGTTCATATTTTGGACTGTTTTGGCTATTCAGGGTCCTTTGTGGTTCCATATGAATTTTAGTTATTTTGTTAAAATGACAAAAGGTTAAAAATACCATTGTTATTTTGATAGGGATTTCATTAAAATTGCTTTGGTAATATGGATATTTTAATAATATTATTTTTTCTACTCCATAAACATAGACTTTATTTCAACTTATTGCATCTTTAATTTTTTTCATTGTTGATTTCTAGTTTACAGTTGTAGCTCTTTCACTTCCCTGATTATATTTATTCCTAAATTTTATGTTCTTCTTTTTCATATTTTCTTAAATTTTTTTTGTCTTTTACATTCAACCACTGTATGTATTTACAACATTGAAAATGAATTTTCCCGCTATGAATATCCTATTAGTCCAAAGATATTACCATACACACTGATAATTTTCCATTTTATTAATCTGTTGAAAGTTTTTCTCTTTTTTCCTCCCTTGATTCTGAACCCCACTCCCCACATTTCCTGCCCTCTTCCCAAACTGTCTCTGGCATCCACAGTTGCTTTCCATTCTTTTATGCCTTCCAGTTTTTCAGTTCCTGCCAGAGTGCAGACTTTTGGTGTACATGAAGTGAAGACTTACAGTGCCATTTTTTCATAGTCTGGCTTGCCTTGCTCAGCATTAAATCTTCCATATTCGTCCACTTTCTATGAAATGCCAAGGTCTCTTTTTTATGGCTGAGTAGTATTCCATAGTGTGTATGTGCCACACTTTTCCAATCCATTCATCTGTTTGTAGACATTTAGGTTGATTCCATGTCTTAGCAATCATGAATAATGCTTCAATAAACATAAATGTGCAAGTGTTTTTCCAACTGAGTGTTTTTTTAAACCTTTGAGTAGATACCCAGGAATGGAATTGCTGGATCACATAGTGGTTCTATTTGTAAGTCATTGAGGAACTTCTAGAGTGCTCTCCATAGTGACTATACTAATTTACGTTCCCACCAACAATGCAATAGAGTTCCCTTTTACCTCAGCCTCACTAGCACTTATCATTCTTTATTTTTTTAAATTTTGCCATTATGACTGGGTTTAGGTGGTATCTCATTGTGGTTTTGATTTGTATCTCCCTAATGATAAAGGATGTTGAGCATTTTTTTAATATGCATTTTGGCTGTTAGTATTTCTCCCTTGGAGAGTTGTCTTTTCAGGTCATCTGCCCATCTTTTAGTTGAATTTTTATTTTATTTCTTTATTTATTTTGTGTGTATGTGAAGGTAAACTGCTTGAGTTCCCTGTATATTTTGGTTATCAGTTCCTTATCTGAGGGAGAGTTTGAAAATATATTCTCCCATTCCCAGGGTTATCTCTTCACTGTAATTATTGTTTCTTTTGCCTTGCAGAAGCTTTTTATTCCTATGTAATCCCACTTGTCCATTTTGGGGTTATTGTCTGCACTTTGGGTCTCCTATTTTAAAAATATTTGCTGGGGGCCAGCAGATGATGTAGCAGTTACATTGCTGGAATCTCACATGGTCATCCATGGTTTGAGTCCTAGATCCAGCATCTTGAAGCTCATATAGGTGCGTGTGCATGTGTTAGCAAGAACCCAGTAGGAGAATAGAGAAGGGGTTGTGGCATGGCCAAACCCCCTGGGGGTGGTTTGTCACCTTCCCTCTCACTGTCTCTGTCTCTGGTTAGTGCACGTGCCCTAGGGTAAAAAACCTCAAAAACAAATAAACAAAAAAACAAGAAAAAAAAGAAAAAGTTTTTGCCAATACCAATGTCTCCAAGAGTTTCACCTATATTTTCCACCAGTAGCTTTATACTTTGAGATTTTATGTTTAGATCTTTGATCCACCTTGAGTTGAATTTTGTTGAATGGTGACAGATAGGGGTCCCATTTGATTTTTCTGCAGGTAGGTAGATACCCAGTTTTTCCAGCACCATTCACTGAAGAGATTATCTATTTCCTACTGGATTTTCTGGTGTGCTTTGTCAAAAGTCAGTTGGCTGTATGTATTTGGGTTTATTTCTGGGATCTCTATTCTGTTCTGTTGTTCTACATGCCAGTACCATTCTGTTTGGGTTATCACAGCTTTGTAATATATTTTGGGGTGAAGGACTGAGATGTCTCCTACTCTTCTCTTTCTGTGCAGTAATCCTTTGGCAATACAGGGTCTTTTATGATTCCAGAAAAGTTCTGGGCAGTATTTTTTCTAATTTCCTAAAGAATATCTGAAGAATATCCTTGGTAATTTGATTGGAATTGCATTAAAATTGTAAGATAATTTGGGTAGAATTGACATTTTGATTACATTAATTCTTCCAACCAGGAACAAGGACATGGGATGTACTACCACTTTTTTTGTGTCATTTTCAACTTCTTCTTTTTTAGTTAGAGATAAACTTAACCAAAGAAATCAAAGGCCTATACAAGGAAAATTATATATTTTTATCATTGTTTATCTATTTATTTTATACATTCAACCACTCTATATCATTACAACTTGTAAAATGAATTTCCCAGCATGAATACACTATTAAAGGTATTATCATGCACATTATCATCAGCAGATAATTTTCCATTTCTGTGTCCCTTAAGCTTTTTTTTTATTTTTGAGAGTTTTTTGCTATAGGGTGTGTGCACTTGCCAGAAAGACAGAGAGAGACAGAGAGACAGAAAGCGAGAAGTCACCCCCCAGGGGGAAATGACCACACCACAATCCCTTCTCCTCCACTCTCCTCTCATGATCTTGGGCACACACACGCACACCTGCCCAGTGTGAGTTTAAGCCACCATGTCCGGGACTCAAATCGCGGTAGACTACATGGGAGGCCAGCGACATAATATTATGCCAACTGCTGGTCCCCTGATTCTTATTTATGATGTATATTTCCTCTCAGATCTGGAACTCATCGGCTCCTTTTTCCTGCCTCTTCTGCATTTCATTGTCTTTCTCCTCTTCCATCTCTGTTAGCTTTTTCACTATGAATATTTTGAGTTCTTTATCTGACATTTCCATGAATTCCATTGTACTGCCTGAGCATTCAGAGGTGTGTAGGAGGAGGTGATATGCGATCTCTTTTCCATTACATTTTCACTCTTTGTGCATCAGATTCCATGGGAATTGAGGAATATTCTGACGCTAGTTGTATTCAGATATTTGGATACTGTTCACTTGGACCTGTCTAGACACTCAGTGTGGAGAGGCCAAGCAACCAAGGAATGAAGTTAAAAGAAAAAGGAAAAGAATTAGAGAAGAGGAAAGAAGAAGTAAAAAATAAAAAAGAAGAAAAAAAGACAATAAGAAATTTTGTTTTAATTTTAGAAAGGAGAAAATGAAAATCAAGTGGCAGATTCACACACTGCACAAAAGCAATATTTCACAGCTGAAGTTCAGTAGCCATTTCAGGATGGGCCTGGGTTTCTGCCTCTCCTAAATGGGACAGAGAAAGCCACAAACTAGCACAATAAAAGAGGGACTTGAGAGCCCAGAGAATAGTTTACCTTAAAAAAAATTTAAATGACACAGAGAGACACAGAGAAAGACAGACTGAAAGAAAGTGAGAAATCATCCCCCACAGAGGATGGCCATGCCACAATCCCTTCTCCTTCATTTCTTCTTGAAATCTTGGGTATGCACACACATGCACCCAGCATGAGTTTTAAGCCACCAGGTCTGGGACTTTAAGCATTGTTGACCATGTGGGAGTCCAGCAATGTAATCATTACACCATCTGCTGACCCCAGTCATGTGAATTCTTTAACAAATTTAGTTGTTAGACTAGAAAACCACCTCTGCTAGCAGCAACTGTTTCATGCTATTTACCACCCTGCCCTTTCCGAACAAGAAAATAAATAATAATAGTAATTTTAAAGGTAAACCAAGTGGTTCTATGAGGCCATAGGTAAATATGCTTTGAATTTTGATAATTCTTTGTCATAGTGCTTATTAAAGATTATATTATAGGACGCCAGCAGGTGGCATGGTGGTTAAGGCCCTGAACTCCCATATATCTAACTGCAATTCATTTCCTGGACCTCTTTGACTTGCTTTTTCATTTTCCCTCTCTCACTTTCTCTGATCAAATTAAAAAATAATGATAATAAATAATTCTTAAAACAATATTATAATGCTTAAATAGTCATATATTTTTTTAATAGAACGTAAATTCAGAAGAGCTCTCCAAATATTTCAGAGAACATTAAGACTGTCTGTCTGATAATCCGCATGTATATAAGAACCTCTAACGTTTGGACAATACAGTTCTACTATGGCAAGTATATCCATTACAGTTGGAGAGAATGTTTTGAATAATTGATTTAAATCCTTATGTAACAGATACTATACTTATGATGTTCTGTTAATTTATTTGGTGGATATAAATATGAATCAGACAATGAAAATGTTTTCAATAGTTCAAAACACATACATACATATATACATGTATACACACTTACACACACACACACACACACACATGTACCTCTTATGGAAGATTTAGCTTAATGTGTAGTCTGAGGAAAAAGATCATTTACGCTTAGAGGGAATCTCAGAAGCTTTAAAGGCAATGGTGACATCTGAGCTGGGCCTTAAATAAATACTAGAGATATGGTTTTTTTGGTTTAATTGAAAGGAAAGAAAAAGTACTTTCTAAGCAGAGAAACAACATGAAGTGGGTAAGCCTAGGGTATGAATAGGAAATAGTAAATAATTTTATGAATTTGTACATAAGGTTCATGAAAGGAAATAAAGGAGTATATGTTTTAGATTACAATCTGAAACTTCAAGGTCTTGAATTCAAATTTAAGCTGTTACTGCAGGATGAGAGCAGGAGATTGAACCCTCTAACACTAGTTTGTTGTGTTGATCTCAGTAAATTTCGTATCTTAGCAGCATCTCAGTTTTCTATAAAATGAGACATATTGAACTCGAGGATCTATAAAGAACCTCTGAGATCTAAAAGTGCCATTGTTACCTTTATTCAGTAAATAATTTGGGATTAATTAAGAATCCAGGTATATGAGTAGACTTGTGATTAAAGAAGTCATTTAAGGGACCAGCAAATGACATAATGGTTACATCACTGGACTCCTATGTAGTCAACTGGGGTTCAAGTCCTGGACCTGGCAGCTTATAACTCACGCCAAGTACATGTGCATGCATGCCCAAGGTCCCGAGAGGAGAATGAAGGAAAAGTGATTGCAGCATGGCCATCGCTTTCTGTTTCTCTGTTTCACTCTGTCTCTTTGGCAAGGACATACACCCAATAGCAAAAAAATCTCTCATTAAATTTTTTTTAATTTAAAATTATTTAGAGGCTCAGTCACATTAACAAAGGCTGAGTTCTTTGTTGCCAAAGTGTGTGTGTTGTGTGTGTGTGTGTGTGTGTGTGTGTGTGATTGAGGCCACACAGTAGGCCTGGGTTTGTGTCCTGGCCTAGCTTAAAAGCTGCACACAGCAGAACGCAGTCTCAGCTACTTGGAAGACTGGAGGAGGAGGATCTTGATAAAGCAAGCCTTTGTCTAAAAGAAAAACCAGCCAACCAACAAAAAAGCAACATATATAATTACTTAGAAGAATTTAGGAGTAGGTTGTGATGAGGGTTAAGGATTTCTGATAGGAAGAAACACAACATTCTGTGTAAAATGGAAGATGAAGAATAACAGTCATATGGATGGATAAAAGAGAAGTTATAGGCAAAAAAAATGAGAGAATATTTCAACATTATTTTGAATATAAAAAGGAGAATCTCTTGAATATCTATTTAAAAATTTTCTCCTCATTTTAAATATCTCAGTATAAAATATTGATGTTTGTAGTTTTTCATGATTTAAACTTTTATTAAAGTGTATTTTTTTATTGAGAGAGACAGAGAGAGAAACAAGCAACCTCAGCCGTTGATGTCTGTACCCCCCCTGCCAGTCTTCCCAGCCAACCAGGATTATGGGCAAATGCAGAGAATAATATTATATTGAAATATTTAGGGCCCCAGGTTTCAGCACCCCCACTTCTGAAAAATTTATATAATCACATGTGTATATGTGTGTGTTTATATATTAATCATAAATATGATTGGTTTATGTGATATATATTGATATAAATATATAGTCTCAATTGAAACATATTTCAAACTTTGACAATAAAGATTTAAATGGATATAGATTTCTCTATTTTTTATCTGAAACCCAAAAATAATATTGACTTAGTGATACTTAAATATTGATTCTTAGTATGAAGTTAAAACTCTAGTTCTGTTTGAGAATTTATTAAAACACAGGAAGGACTTGTAAAATACAGATTTCATGGTATTATTCCCAGAATTTCTGATTGAGTAGGTCAGAGCGGGGCCTAAGAATTTATATTGCTTTCAGGATATCTATCTATGTGACTGTCTATTTATCTGGCTAGATTTTTTTTTATAAATCTTTACCACTAAAGACATTTAAAAGGAGAGGGACCAGCAGTTAGTGTATTGGCTATGTTGCTGGACTCCCATGTAGTTGACCGTGGTTTGAGTCCCGGACCCAGTGACTTAAACTCACACCGGACGTGTGTGCGTGCATGCCCAAGATCCTGAGAGGAGAATGGAGGAGAAGAGATTGCAGCGTGGCCATCTCTCTCAGAGGGAGATAGTATAAGTTGACAGAGGTGTAATCTCAAATCCTGAAAAGGAGACTCTGTGCCAACACTGTGACATAAGTGTAAAAAAGCTCAAAGTATAAATGGGTGTTTTGTGT
>NW_006202806.1:2442752-2474765 GCF_000334495.1 Tupaia belangeri chinensis
TCCTCTGACGTCGAAAAATATCATGTGTCTCTTGAAGCAAAAAAAAAAATCTTTCTTGTTTAAATGTGTTTAAAGCATTGTTTCAAGAATATCACTCATTCTTATTGCTTTACTTTTTATTCCACATTGCACTAGTAATTAGCTTATACTACCATGAAAACAATTAGCTTTCTGAATGATGTATTTAGTGTATTTTACCTTCAGTATTTGGAATAAAGCATCTATTTCATGATATAAAATTTTGATTTTAAGAAAGGTAACAAAAATGGAGTGGTGCTACTTAAAATTTTTTATATTTTATTTTTTTTACTTAAATAATATAATCACATAATTTAACATTAAAAAACTACAAATTTAGTAAATGGTTCCTTCCATTCCAATAACCTGTTTCTTCTCCCTAGAAGTAAACCCAGCTACCAACTTCTTCCTTATCCATTTAGAAATTCAGAAACATGGTATGATGTAATAAATCTAATTAACATTTTTTCTAATTTTATCTGAATCTTACACTATTTTTTAGAATTTTTTTTTTTACTATGGGGCATGCGTGGAGAGATAGAAGGCAAGAAGTCACTTCCCTGGGGGATGGCAACACCGCAGTCCCGTCTTCTCTTGGGATCTTGGTCGTGCATGCACACGGGCATGGCATGCGTTTTAAACCAGTGGATCTGGGACTCAAATCATGGTTGACTATGTGGCAGTCCAGCAGCGTAAGCATTGCACGATCTGCTGGTCCCCTTACACTATTAAATTAAAAAACAAAATTGCTATAGGGTATGTGCATTTTCAGAGAGTGAGTGAGAAAAAGTGAGAAAGTACCTTTCAAGGGTGATGACCACATTGTAACCCCTTCTCCTCCACTCTCCTCTTAGGATTTTGGACATTCTCATATACATGCTCAGAGTGTTTTTCAAGCCACCAGGTCCAGGACTCAAATTACTCAGTTGGTCATGTGGAATCCAGCTGCCTTAACAACCATGCCATCAGCTGATACCATAGACTATATTACATATATGATTTCTGTCCTTTTTTCAGTAAAAATGTATCTTGAGGATCATTATATATTATTTTATAAGAAACTCCCTCAATTTCTGTATTCCCGTTTAGTTACTGGACATATCATAATTTAGGCAGTCTACCAGTGATAAATATTTAGGGGATTTCTGATCATTTCCTAATACAAAGTGATTAAACAAATTATCTTCTACATATGCCCCTTCACATTTATGCATTTATATTCCTATGTGATGGATTTCTAAAAGTGGAATTAGTAGGTCAAAGAATGTGTACATGTGTTCGTGTATTTTATATTTTTATAGTCCAATCAACAATTCATAAGAAAGCCTATTTCCCTTTATGCTAATGAACATTGCATGTTACTAAGGTTTCAGATCTTTGGCAATTAGATAATTCAAAATGCCCATTCAATACAATTTAAATTCCAGTTTGTGAAAGACTTAGTACCTCTTCATGTGGATACTTTCTTTTCTTTGGACTGTTTTTGTTTCTAACTTTATTGCATCATTAATCTTATTTTTTACTTGTAAGAGAGAGTCACATAATAGATAAATTACAACTTTGTGAAATAATGTGTTATTTGGAATCTCACCAGGTGAATGTGTAACCAAAGTCCCAAGAAGAAAATAGATTGTAGAGTAGTCACCCACTCTGGATATGATTTCTCACTTTTCCTCTCTCTCTTTTGTTCTCTCACTCTGTACAGTGAACATATATGCCCTATGGCAAAAAAAAAACTTAAAAAAATATATGTGTGTGTGTGCATGTGTATATATATATATATATATGTGTGTGTGTGTGTATGTATGTGTGTGTGTGTATATGATTTTTCCATTTAGTTTTCTTGCTTTGCTCAGTATGAATTTTATCCTGCAAAATGGTATTGTGTGTGTGTGTGTGTTTGTGTGTGTGTGTATCAATATTTTTTGTTTATGACTTCTAGATTTCGTGTCACTCTTAAAAATCCCTTTCTCATTCTGTGATTATTTTTCGCAAATCTAATATTTCTTCCAGTAAATCTAATGGATGTGGCGGCAGCAGTCCCTTCTGCTCCTGTTTACTCTCTTTTGTCTTCTTCCTCTTTTGACATTAAAGATTGACAATTTCAAATGATTATTTTTATTGTCAGCGAAAGTACATGACACCAGAGATAACATTTATACTTTTTGTTTTTGGCATTATATATCCACACACGTTGTAATCTTAAATATTTACAAGGTCTGTTCCATTCATGTGATTGCTCTCCATGGACAAGTTTCAAGATAATGCTAAAGTTATTCATTTGCTACATTTGTGTGTTTAAGCTGTTGTTCTCTGGAAATTAAGAGAAACTGGTGGGGTACAAGGAGTCATATGTGCTAACTTAGGGAATGATAAAGGAAAGAGAGCTTGAAATGTTCATCAAATTGAATTAATAATTGAAATAAAAGTTGTATGCTTTTTAAAAGGTAATTTAATGAATTGAAAATTTAATTAGAAAATTTAATTACGGTGATGTGATTAAATTAAAGTATCACAAAACATTGGTATCGGAATTGATTTGTGAGCACCATTACAATTTTAGATTGATGAAACTGCAACCGACATGAAATAATGTTGTCCTCCAGTAAAGAGTCAAAGAACTGAAGTTGTAATGTGAAAATATATATGACAATAACTTAATATTATGCCTTCTTAATTCTGTCTCTCGCCCTGCCTCTCTCCTTTTTTCTTTTTCTGCTTTCCTCTACTTATTTCATTTTTTTCCCCTTCTCTGACATGCTGTACTGTTTTCCTTTTACTCTCATATACCAATTTTTGTTTTGGTTTTGGGAATGAAGTTCCTTCATTTTTTATGTGTATATCAGAGCTGGAAGGTTAGAGTTCGCTTCCACCCATTACCACTCAAAATACTTCTGACTCATTCCTGAAAGATTACGTTTTTATTAGCTTATTAGCTGAACCTATTTTATATTGTGTTTCATAAGTGACAAAGTAGAACAAAATCTAATTAATGAAATGAAATACCAGTAAATTTTAAATAAAGAACAAGTTGAAAGATAAAATGACCTTAATTGTATGAGACTTCTTACAAAATTGTTTAAAATAAAACCAAGTGTTAAAAAAGAGTACTCTAATTTTACCACGTCATTAATTTGGATTATATGACATACACATGAGCCCTAGAAGAGCATAAAATAACAAGTTTCTTTCTATATCTTGGATGTTAGGGCTTCATAAAATTGTAAAGTACTATTGTGTTAATATATTCAGATATAAATTTTTCTGTAAAGAGAGAATATATCTTTTGCATCTGATTCTTAAAGAATTTTAAAATATATTTGTTGCATGAGAATGAGAGAAGAACCATTAACAGTATCTCATACTGAGATCCATTGCCCGTCCAACCTTTCCAGCCAGCTGGAATCATGGCTGCTCATCTAGTGTGTACAGGTCAACTGGGGAACCAATCCTGTGATCTTTCATATGAATCCAGCATTGCTTCAGCAGCAGTTTACTGCTGCATCACCAAGCCAGGCTGATTCTTGAAGATTTTATAAACTAACACTAGAAGGGACCACTAAACTATTCTGATTGGCTGGTGTGTGTGTGTGTGTGTGTGTGTGTGTGTGTGTGTGTGTGTACCAAATTAGTTCTTGAAATAAGTCAGCATATAGTTAAATTATAACTTCTTTACATGTCAGTTAGTTGAATGATTCCTAATCTTGTCCTCAAAGTTAAGCAAAGTATTTTGTGTTCTAGTGTTTTACTTATTTATGTATGTGTCAGGTATTATAAAATGTATGTGTGTGTATGTATGTGCATATATATACACACACATACTCTACACACACGCACATATATAGTTATTGTCATAGGTCTTTTGTGCTTACCTGAGAGAGACAGAGAGAGGGAATGTGAGAAATCAACACCTGGTTGGGGATGGCCACATCACAGTCCTTTCCTCTTCATTCTCCTCTTGGTATTTTGGGCATACCTGCACATGCACCCTGCTTGAAATGCACAGTTGGCCATGTGGGAATGCAGCACCTTAACCACCATGGCCAGTGGGTTAGCAGGTTACATGGTGGTTAACACACCAGATTTCCATATGGCTACCAGTACAGTTTGAGCCCTGGAAAACTTGAAAAATAAACCAGGTATGTGTGCATGCATGCCCAAAGTCCTGAGAAGAGAGTGGAAAAGATGGGATTGTGGTGTGGTCATCCACTCTGGGGGCGGTCATTTCTCACTCTCTTTCTCTCTGTCTCTCTGTCTCTGTTTGATGAATGCACAGATCCTATATAAAAAAATTAAACTATATATATATATATAGTATAAATATATATGTATAGTTTATATATAAACTATATATATATGTATTGTCTGTGTATATATGATGTTTAAATATCAGTATTATGTTTATATTTGTACTGTGCTAAAATATGCATTATATATAATTTACCATTTTAATCACATTCTTTTTTATTGCCAGAATGTGTGTGTATGAGAGAGAGAAAACATACCCCTCATGCCACAGTCCTTTTCCTTCTGTTTCTCTATCCCATCAGATTTGGAACAGAAAAGCACATGTGGCTGGCATGTTTTCCAAGCTGCTGAGGCTGGTTTTAAACCATGGTTAGTCAGCACCTAATACACAGCACTTAAATACTGCACTATGTGACCAGCCCCATTTTAATCTATTTTAAGTGTGCCGTTCAGTGACATTAAATACATTCACACTGTTGTGCTACAAATCAACATCATCCATGTACAGATTTTTTTTTTGTTCTCATGTAATGAAACTCTGTACCTCATACACAAATACTCCATATACCCTCCTCCCCCTATTCCTTGGTAACCATTATTCTACTTTCTGTTTCTATAAAATTGACTGCTCTATGTATCTCATGCGAGTAAAATCAAACACAATTTGTCCTTTTTGACTGATTAATTTCAATTAGCATAATGTCTTCAGGGTTTATTCATGCTATAGCATGTGTTAGAATTTACTTTCTTTTGAGGCTGAATAATGTTCCATTGTTTATCCATTAATAAATCTTAGTTTGTTTCTATCTATTGTGAATAACATTAGTGTGAACATGGGTGTACAAATATCTCAAGTCCTTGCTTTCTTTTTTATTAGATATACATTCAATCACTGTAAATCATTACAGCTTGTAAAATGAATTTTCCCCACATGAATACACTGTATGTTAGTTCACTTAAAGATACTATCATACATGCTATCATCAACAGATAATTTTCCATTTTTGTTTCCCTTAAATGTTTTTCTTGGATTTTTTCCTCCTTGATTCCCTTTCTCTCACCCTCTCCCATTTCCCCTTCTCCTCTCATGCTGTCTCTACTGTCCCTAATTGTTCTCCATGTTTTTATATATTCCAGTCTTTCACTTTCTGCCACAAAGTGCAGACATTTAGTGTATATTAGATCATTGGGAAAGTCATAACATAATTTTGTTTTTCAACACAAAAATGCATCATGACTCTCCCAATAACCCAATCTTAACTGGAGACATACAGTGTCTCTCTTTCATAGTATGGCTTGCTTCATTTAGCAGTAAATCTTCCTTCCATATTAATTCACTTTCTGTCAAACATCAGGGTCTCATTTTTTATGGCCTAGTATCATTTCATAGTGTATATGTGCCACATTTTTTCAATCCATTCATCTCTTTGTAGACATTTGGATTGGTTCCATGTCTTAGCAATTGAGAATGATACCTCAGTAAACATGGATGTGCAAGTACTTTTCTGAGTATATTCCAGTCCTTTGGGTAGACACCCAGGAGTGGAATTGCTGCATTATATGATAGTTCTATTTGAAGTTTTTTTTGAGGAGCTTCCATATTGTTCTCCACAGTGGCTGGACTAATTTACATTCCCACCAACAGTGTAGGAGAGTTTTGTTCTTACCACAGCCAGATAGAAGCTTAGATATTGAATGCTAAGGCTAGTAAGACAGCAATTCAAACTCTGATCATCCCATTCCCTGGCTATATAACCATGTGTAAGTTACTTTTCTTATCTGTAAAATGACAAGAAGCATATGTAATATACAGTGAAATAACAGGGTGATGAATGTAAATCTCACTGTACAAGGCATGGCCCATCAGTAAATGATAATTGCCATTTGTTGTTGTTTCCAGACTAAAAAAAATTAAAATTTTGTTAGCATTGTTATAGGAAGTGCATCACATATGTCCAGATCCTTTAAGTATTCATCCCTAAACAAATGTAAGTGGATGAATCAGTACAGTGAAATCTAGATTGCATATATAGGATGACCCTGAACTACAAACTGAAGACTGAAAATCACTTTACAAAATAATACATGAAAATAACATTCCATTTCAGTATTTTAGCAAATATGTCAGCTTTTAAATGGCAGACTATGAAAGTGCTAAAAGTAGTTCTAATTGACTGTGTAGTGCTTGTAATGAATGTTATACTTGATCCCCTGTATAGACAATACTTGTCTTGTTTTTTTTTTTTATAATATACACTCCTCTATTTTGCATGTTCTTTTACACCACCACTATATTAATAATTATTCTTTTGTGCATGATAAGCCTTGGAAGATGAACTTCAGGTATGATAAAGCAAACTTCTAGAAAAAGTTTACAAGAAAGTATACTTTTATATTGTTATCAGTTTAAGCTAAGGGAAAATTAATGTAAAACACTTACAAATGCGGTTGACCTATAGTGGTGGAGAGTAATTTAATAATTTTGAATACTAAATTGTCGGATGTTAGGTATGAGCTTTGTTCCTGCCAATGAGGTGAGCAACTGAAACAATGAGGACAATTCCTATAAAAGAGCCACCATGTTTTCACCTGGTTAACATTCTTTCACAGATTCAAGCTTTGTCACCTTTAAACTTGAAAACCCAGACCCTTTGAAAAAGTTTATTGAAAAGATATTTTTGACTTGAATATTTTCCTCAGCATTAGACTTTTAAGAATTTCCAATGATGCCTTGAAAGGCTTTCAGTAAGTCATTGGAAGCTTTACAATTGAGATTTCTAGTGTCACATAAAGTTGTATTTAACCAATTTCCTTGTAGGAAAAACAGGCTAATACCTATATCCATTCAAAAATTGAAGACAAGAAGAATGACATATTTTTTCTTACAGAGTTCCAGTGTGGCTAAATGAATATGATAGCTCAATGTTCTTTTTTGGGGTGATATTTAGTACTTTTGTCACAGTCATCTTATGACTTTTCTCATTGGTGATAACCAGTTGTTTCTCCACACTGCAAACAGATTTGTCATTTGTCCCATTCATATTGTACTTGTAGCCAGATGGGCTTTCTGGTCCCAGAGAAGACAGGGAATTGATAGGTTTGACCTTGGATATGTTGTTTGGAAAGTTTCTTCTTGCTTTCAGAATGTTTCTTCTTGCTGAAGTTACCTGAAATATATTCCTGGATAGTTACTTCAGAGAGTTTAGTAGTTACATTATTCATGTATATCTGGTTGCCTCTGACACATCTATATTTTTCATCTATGTCTGCCTTGATGTCAGGTATGGATTCTGTGGCCTTGATTCCTTTTGAGCTTGTATTGAGCAAAATAGTTGTGTCTGACATGTTATAAATAAAACTCAACAGGAACCATAAGGCATTGCACTCCTTATTAAATTGAGGGCCAATCTATATACTCCTCCAAAACCAGTCATTAAACTGGTGTCAGAAGCATTTTCTTTACCACACCAGTGACTATTCAGTAATTCTGTATTAGATGGTGGTTGGGAAGTCATATTTTTATCATTCCTGTTTGTATGAAATACATAGATAAGATATATATATATAGATAGATAGATAGAGAGAGAGAGAGAGAGAGAGAGAGAGAGATGTATATTCATAGTTCATCAAGAAGGCAGCTTGAGAAGTCATCTATTGTGCAAGTTAATTAGTAATTACCATAAATATTGGAGCTAAATCTTCCATGGATTATTCAAACAGCCTCAGGAGCAGGTACAGCAACCTCCAAAGACAACTAATGTCAGCCAGAGGCTCAAGGAATGGGAAAAGAGGTCCAGGAAAGTATCATGTCATTAGAAACACATATCTTCACCATCTGCCATAATCTCTGCTGTATTTGCTGACATTTGGAAGGTAATGGATAGTCAAAAAGATAACTAGTCTGGGAGTTAGGGCATGGTAGGGACAGAATCATTCCAGCAAAAGTCAATAAGTATCCCAATGCTTTGGTTCCCATAGCTTTGGTCAACTCAGGGCAAGATAAGGGTCCTAATGGTATAGATAGCTTTGCCTATCCCGGGAATGCCATCCTGTGAACACTCTGTTATGGTGACTTTGTTACCATTTTTAAGTTTTCAAAATTAATAAGCCTTGTACCCCAGTGGGTCTGCATGAATGAGATTTCTCTTTATGGCAGTAATCTAGTATTTGGCAGTGCCAGGTACTAAATGACTTATATACTCTATTTTGCTTTTTTAAATAGTCATTGACAGTAATGCAGTTGTTCCTGCAACTGTCTTATTACAGTTCTGATTCGCTTAGGTCTCTCAGAAGCTAACTCTAAGGAAAATTTTAGTTTACAGAATAGTTACTAAGAAGTGAATTACCAATTCAAACCCTTTGTAAAGGAAGAAGCAGTAGAAGGCCAATTGTTTCTGATACTGAGCCTCAGTCATCACTACAAGCAGCTGTGGAAAGCCGGGATCAAGCTACATTAGGCCTAAATGGCCAGAAGTTTACACTTCTGCTTCTATCAGTCATTGGATGCCCACTGACCTGGCAAGAGTGTAACCAGAACAGTTGTTTTTTTGTATTAAAGGGATTTTCCGAAGTAAACAAGTGAAATTTGGGGCTAAAAGTCTTTCTTCAAGATGGATCTTGATAGTTCCTTGCATTTATCATATAAGTAATACACAAATAATTTGAGGCAACAAAACATATGCTAATGTATTATTATACCTTTGGTGTGTTTGTTTTCAAAAATACTTTGTAGACTATTGTCTTTTGATTGTGTAATTAAAAAACAGCATTCCCCTTAGATTAGAAGGAACACTGTTTTATTATAAAGTGCTGCTTTATTTTCTTTAACTATCTCATTGATTTAGCAATAGAAACAGATATGGACACTTATGATTTTAAATGTATCCTCTACCTGTCCTTCAAGGATGTATAGTCCCATTATCTTTATTTGTGAAGACCTAAAGAAAAGAGCAGACAAAAGTAACAGTGTTTTAATTTACTTAGTTAATGTTCAGTTGAATACTTGATGTCCATTTTGTTCTTGAATTATAACCTTTATTTGTACAATTTTTGGCATATGTTTTCAAACATGTATTTTCCTTTCTTAAGTATGACTGCCTGAATATTGCCTTTGTTATTCATTTGATGCTTATTAGCAAATACTAGACTAAACCAGGTGCTCTATAGACCTATTTATATAAAGCTTGTTGTCATAGTAACTAAGTGCTTCTCATTTAGAAAATAGACCAAATTTGGGGAAAAGGAAGGGTAGCAGTCCAGGGAATCCTGAGCCATATTAAGAGCCTGTTTGCTATGACAGGGAAGCGAGAAATAGCAAAATAATTCCCCAGCCTGACAGCAATTCCTTATATCTACTCCTGGATCAAGGTAGTAAAAAAAGATCAATCATGTGGTAAAAAATAAAGTTTGTCCATAATACTTTGGTATATACGTGGTCTGATTTATTTGCCAAAAAAACTATGCACAAAGATAAAGTAAACAGAACAATTGAGCAAATTTTTGAAAAATTCTTTGCCACCAAATGCAAATATCCACTAAATATCCACTTAAATGACATTTAAGACAAACAGGGTAAAAAATCTCTGAGTATTGTTTCATGGTATTTTTTATGAAGGAATTTCATTCACTCTTAATTAAACTTCTAAAATGGTGGCAAGTTATTAAGATGAGAAAAAATAAATTTAGTAACCAAATGTTGCGTGTTCAAAGTATTTTGACATGTAAAATGAATATTTTAATTTGGTAGTGAGGTCATGAAAGATTTTTGAAAGCTGGGATAATTATTTGAAGTTTTCTCAAGCAGCAAAATCAACTGCATGGCAAGAAATAGGTTGTTTCCTTTGGTATACAGGATAGGACCATCACAATGTACTTAATTCTTATGAGACTACAGTAGAAGCAAGTTGATTATCCCTTTCAATGGGAATTTTGTGCATTTATGTGTGTGTATGTGTGTGAAATGCATTAGGAGAGGTAGGAACATCATTCATGTAAGGAAAATAAATGTGAGGAACCCATTAGAGGGTTACCTAGCAGATACTAGCTTTATTTCATTTTGAATATTTTTCCTTCTCCTTGTGTGAATGAGTTAGTATTCGAAGCCATTTGTCATTTGAGTTTAGATCCAGAAACACTTTTTTAAAGAGTTTAGTATATTGACAAGTGATGATTGCAAGTGAACATGTCAGTGAGACATTTGTCATAAATGACTTTTTTTATTTTTAATAAGAGATTTTTGCTATAGGGCGAATGTGCTAGTCAGAGAGACAGAGAGAGGCAGAAAACAAGAAATCATTCCCCTCAAGGGGATGGCCATGCCACAATCCCTTTTCTTCTCAGGATTTTGGGCACACATGTACAGGTGCCTGACATGTTCCAAGTCACTGGGTCCATGACTCAAATCTCAGTTGGCTGTGTGGGAGTCCAGTACCTTAACCATTATACCACCTGCTGGTCCTCAGTGACTTTTAAATATTTAAGAATGTGATTATTAAGAATGAAAAAAGTACTATGCTTTGTTTTATTTTATTGTAGTCTATTTTGATTTAATTTTTGTCAATTAAGGTCATAGGGGTTATATAGACATATTTGTTAACAGTTTGTCTTGCCCAAATATTTGTTTTGTTTTACTTTTTTAAAAAAACTGTGTATAATTATTATAAAGAGTATCATCATTAGAGTGCTTTTCTTTGGTAAATAAATATAACTATTTATATAATTTATGAATATACACATATACTTATTTGTCTGGAATCATAAAAGACTTCATATTGCCAAAGAAATCGTGCATAAGAAGAGTGGAGTAGGTGGCATTTCACTCCCTAACCCCAAATATACTACAAAGCTGTGGTAATCAAAACAGCATAGTATTGGCACAGAAATAGACAGGTGGACCAATGGAACAGAATAGGGTCCCTAGAAATAAACTCCCAGACATATAGTCAACTGATTTTTGACAAAAAGTACCAGTCAATCCAGTGAGGACAGGAAAAACTCTTTAGCAAATTGTACTGGAAAAACTGGATATCCACCTGCAGAAAGATGGATCTGAAGACCTACCTCTCACCTTTGACAGTGCTCAGAGTGGATCAAAGCTCTAAACCTAAGACCTCAAACTGTAAAACTGCTGATGGAAAACACTGGGGAAACTCTGGGAGACACTTTGGGTTAGGCAAAGACTTCTTAAATAAGACCCCCAAAGCACAGTCAATAATCCCAAAACAAGACAAGTGGGATTACATCAGATTAAGAAATTTTTTCATGATAAAAGACAGAGTAATTAGTGTGAATCGGCAGTCCTCAGAATGGGAAAATATTTTTGTAAACTGTGCATCAGGGACTGATAACCAGAATACAAAAGGAACTCAAGCAGTTGTCCTGAAAAAAGATCATTAACTCTATTAAAAGATGGGAAAATGAGTTGAAAAAACCACTCTCTAAGTAAGACATACAAAGTAGGCAAAAGGAATATGAAAAAATGCTCATCATTCTTCATTCTAAGGAAGATGCAGAAACACACACACACACACACACACACACACACACACACACAAAGAGATACCAACTAACCCCAGTCAGAATGATATTTTTAAAAAATGTGGAGATCAGCAGATGGTGTAGTGGCTGTGTCACTGGACTCCCATGTAGCGACTGCAGTTTGAGTCCCAGACCTGGTGGCTTAAACTCACGTCAGGCACATGTACATGCATGCCCAAGATCCTGAGAGAATGGAGGAGAAGAGATTGCAGCATGGCCATCCCCCGAGTGGGTAATTTCTCGCTTTCTCTCTCTCTGTCTTTATGGCGAGCATACATGCCATATAGCAAAAACCTCTCAAAAGAAAAAAAAGTTCTGGTGAGAGTGTGATAAAAGGGAACTCTCCTACACTGCTGGTAGGAATGTAAATTGGTCTAGCCACTCTGAAGAACAATTTGGAGATTTCTTAAAGACCTACAAGTAGAATTACCATATGATCCATCAATCCCACTTCTTGGTATCTACCCAAAGGGCAGAAGAATTCTTAATTGGAAAAATGCAAGCACATTCATATTTATTGTGGAATTATTCACAATTGCTAAGACATGGAACCAACCCAAATGCCCACGAACAGATGAATGGATTGTAAATCTGTGGCACATATACTGTATGGAATACTACTCAGCCACAAAAAAACAATATGACCCTGGTTTTTACAGAATGTGGATGACTATGGAAGATTTACTGCTGAGTGAAGCAAGCCTGGTGATGGAGAGACATTGTTTGTCTCCACTTAAAATATACCGAGTGTCTGTACTCTATGGCCGAAACTGAATGACTAAAGGTTATAGAAACTAAGTAAATGATTATGAATACCAGATACAGTGTGGGAAGAGGGCGAGTGAAGGAGTAGAGTCTGAGGAAGGACATTAAAGAGAAAAATAGAGAGGCAAGGCATTTATGGGACAAATAAATTGATTCTTATCTATTGAAGATAACTTTCTAGTATGGTAAACTAGACTAGTGAGAAATGTACACATGCTGAAATATTCACTTTGTAAGCTAAGTAATGTGATTGAATGCATAAAAGAAATAAAAAGAAAAAGAAATTAAAAAAAACACAATTCTGAGCATAGGCATGTTAATGAAACTTCTCTTTACCTCAGAAGTTCCATCTGTGAAATAGCAAGGATGATTTATTTGTACCCATAGGCATGTTAATTAAACTTCTCTGTACCTCAGAAGTTCCCTCTGTGAAATAGCAAGGATGATTTATTTGTACAGTTACTGTGATGATTAAACAAAAATAACATAAAGCTCTTATTATAGAGGCTAAAATATAGTAGACCTACAGTAAATATGAATCATGACAACTGATAATATTTATTGGGAAATGATAATCTGAGCTCTATAAAAGTTTTTTTGAAAATGGACTTAAAAGGAATAACCTTAATGGGTAGTTTCTTTATATTAGGCAAACTTCGTATGCTTATGTAAAGATTTAATGCTGTTCTAGACAAGAGGAAAAGGGATTTAAAGCCTGCAGATAATATTAGCTCCAAACTTTTTTCTTGTTATGAATCAGGCACTACACCAGGGCCTTCATATGTGTTCTCTCATTCCATCCCTACTAAAAGAAATCGAAACTGACTTCATTTGGTCAGACATGTATGTTAGAAAATCACTGGGACCAGCAGTTAGCATAATGGCTGTTGCTGGACTCCCATGTAGTCAACCGCGGTTCGTGCTCCAGACTCAGTGGCTTAAAATTCATGCCAGGCGTGTGTGCGAGTGTGCCCAAGATCCCGAGAGGAGAATAGAGGAGACGGGATTGTGGTGTGGCCATCCCCCCTGGGGGGTGATTTCTCGCTTTCTGTCTCTCTATCTCACTCTGTCTGGTGAGCACATGTGCCCTATAGCAAAAACCTCTCCAAAAAAAAAAAAAAAAAAAAAAAAAAAAAAAGAAAAAAAAATTTACTGTGCTGTAGTATCAGTAGACAGTGAAGTAGTGTCCATTTGTGTTATTGTTAAAATGATTAGTTATATTCTGTAAGATTTGAAAATACACTGGAGTCTGATCCAAAGCAGGAATTAGATTATCAAGCCAACAAGTAATGTGGAAAACAAATGCAGCTAAAATTACTCTTGAAAAATCCTTAAGCTAATCTAAATAATAGGATGACAAATGGTTCATACTCTTAGATGCATACTAGGCAAAAGAGGACTCAGGGATCAAAATACTCAAAGAGACTGCAAATCTCGCTCCTGGTTCCTTTGCGGGAAGAGAAGTATGTAATCTGTTAGCCATTTGTTAGTCTTCTTTTTTTATCTTCTTTTTTTTTTTTGAGAAGTTTTTCCTACAGTCAGTGTGCGCTCGCCAGAAAGACAGAGAGAGACAGAGGGACAGAATGGCAAGATTGTTCAGTGATTATCTGAATATCCTCTAATATCTACAAATCCTCTTGGAGTGAGGGAATGGAGAAATAGTAGATAGAAAGGATTATATCACTGTTTTTTATCCTACTGTCATAAAAAAATTTAATATAGATTCTTCGATAGTCAAAGTACTGATTAAAAAATAGCAGCAAAGTAAATCAAATACAACTTACTTTTAATTATTCTGTACGACAACAGAAGCGATCTTGTTATTTGCTAAGTCTACAAAAATTATTCAGTAAATTAAATGATACATTAAAAAAATCCATCTAATTGCATCTAAATGACAAGTTGACTAAATGTTGAAATCACTATTTAGGGCTGTTAGTAGCATACTTTTCTTGAATTATGCTACCAATTCACTATATTCTACTCTATTTTTTATAGAAAAGTTTTTCATTGTCACCTTGATAGACTACTATAAGAAACATGTGGCAATTTAAAATGATGCTTTAAATAGATTTCATACTTTTTCTCTATTTTCTCTTGACTATTCTGCTGCCCTGTTCTATATTTTTATGCTATAAAATGTAAATGTCACCTATAAAATTTTAAGAGGACACATTTTAGAACCAAGTGTATCTGTCTCTCTAACAAGGTACATAATATATAAAATTTGAAATCATTAGGAGTTTTGCTCTTGTAAAAAAAATGTTCAATGACACACATAATGTTGATGATTGACCCTAAAGACCTTTCATACTTTTATATACTTTCATGGTAAAATATAGCTGAAAAAATATTTGAGTCTTGGCACAAATATCTTTATCATAAAACCTTCTCTAGGAAAGACGATTCGTATGATCATATATCCATGTCCTCCCTCACATTTTCCAGCTCTCCTTCCAGGTATGTTGAAATTGTGACTAGTTCTGTCCACAGTACTATATATTGCAATATTTTTAATTTTCAGGCTTATACTATTAAGAGCTGGCAGTCCTTTCCTTTTCTTTTTTGGGGACAAATTAGGGGCTAAGCGTAACAGATGGTATAACTAGATGGAGGAGGAGAGACACCCAAACTATAATCAGAAATATAACAATTGCAGTAATTCACTAAATTTTAAGGCTTTCTCTGTTTTGGCAGTTAGCCTTATTCCTCTTAAATGATATTCACTTGCTGACCATTTTAAATGGTCAATTTGTAGGTCATTCTATTCGCTTTTCCTATTTAACTTTCTGTGTGGCACTTATTACCATTTAAAATGCTGCAAATTCCACTTCCTTTTTTTATTTTCTATAACCTTCAATTTTATTAAAAGCTCCATAAAGCAACGCAACAATGTAATTTTTATTTTAGTTTAAAGTTTTATCCCTACAGTTTTATCCCTGTACTTAGAACATGGTAGACACTCCAAAATATTACCATTTGAGAAAGTTACATAATTTCAGGCCACAGTATTTATACTTTTTATCCTACATTTACAAAGATACAAGAGAACATATGCAAGTCTTGCAGTTTTCCAAGTAGTTTACATTCAATATACTTAATGAATTGTCCCTTTAAGGAAACCCTACCACCTAGCTATGGAATAAATTCTATTATGAATTTTCTGAAAATTATCCAAAAATAAAATTTGAGCTATATACCATGAGAATTTACATTTGTTCAATAAATAACACTCATCACTTACTAGTTATAGAATTGTCCTTTGTAATTTATCAAGAAACACACATGCATAAATACACATGAATATTTATACACACAAATATAAACACACATGTGTATTTTTATGTACAAATATATGTATTGGTTGTTGGAAGACTCATGATGCATTTTTGCAAAGAAAAAATATATCATGACTTTTCCAACAACCCATTACATGTATGTGTGTGTATATATATATATATATATATATATATATACACATATATATTTGAAATCACTATTTAGGGCTGTTAGTAGCATACTTTTCTTGAATTATGCTACCAATTCACTATATTCTACTCTATTTTTTATAGAAAAGTTTTTCATTGTCACCTTGATAGACTACTATAAGAAACATGTGGCAATTTAAAATGATGCTTTAAATAGATTTCATACTTTTTCTCTATTTTCTCTTGACTATTCTGCTGCCCTGTTCTATATTTTTATGCTATAAAATGTAAATGTCACCTATAAAATTTTAAGAGGACACATTTTAGAACCAAGTGTATCTGTCTCTCTAACAAGGCACATAATATATAAAATTTGAAATCATTAGGAGTTTTGCTCTTGTAAAAAAAATGTTCAATGACACACATAATGTTGATGATTGACCCTAAAGACCTTTCATACTTTTATATACTTTCATGGTAAAATATAGCTGAAAAAATATTTGAGTCTTGGCACAAATATCTTTATCATAAAACCTTCTCTAGGAAAGACGATTCGTATGATCATATATCCATGTCCTCCCTCACATTTTCCAGCTCTCCTTCCAGGTATGTTGAAATTGTGACTAGTTCTGTCCACAGTACTATATATTGCAATATTTTTAATTTTCAGGCTTATACTATTAAGAGCTGGCAGTCCTTTCCTTTTCTTTTTTGGGGACAAATTAGGGGCTAAGCGTAACAGATGGTATAACTAGATGGAGGAGGAGAGACACCCAAACTATAATCAGAAATATAACAATTGCAGTAATTCACTAAATTTTAAGGCTTTCTCTGTTTTGGCAGTTAGCCTTATTCCTCTTAAATGATATTCACTTGCTGCACATTTTAAATGGTCAATTTGTAGGTCATTCTATTCGCTTTTTCTATTTAACTTTCTGTGTGGCACTTATTACCATTTAAAATGCTGCAAATTCCACTTCCTTTTTTTATTTTCTATAACCTTCAATTAAATTAAAAGCTCCATAAAGCAACAATGTAATTTTTATTTTAGTTTAAAGTTTTATCCCTACAGTTTTATCCCTGTACTTAGAACATGGTAGACACTCCAAAATATTACCATTTGAGAAAGTTACATAATTTCAGGCCACAGTATTTATACTTTTTATCCTACATTTACAAAGATACAAGAGAACATATGCAAGTCTTGCAGTTTTCCAAGTAGTTTACATTCAATATACTTAATGAATTGTCCCTTTAAGGAAACCCTACCACCTAGCTATGGAATAAATTCTATTATGAATTTTCTGAAAATTATCCAAAAATAAAATTTGAGCTATATACCATGAGAATTTACATTTGTTCAATAAATAACACTCATCACTTACTAGTTATAGAATTGTCCTTTGTAATTTATCAAGAAACACACATGCATAAATACACATGAATATTTATACACACAAATATAAACACACATGTGTATTTTTATGTACAAATATATGTATTGGGTTTTGAAGTAAAACTCATTGTTTTTAGGTATCATATAATGCATATGCTGTTCAACTACCAATGTTATGGAAGGACAAAGAAATGTGAATGTATGATGAATAAACATTGACTTTTCTCAGATTGAAATAAAGGTGGGGGGGAAGGTAGAGAAAAAAGATATTGTGACAGCTAATGTTCTGAGTGCAACTTATATACTTAAAGCCTTATCTCTGTTCATTTGGTGCATCAAATGCAAGCAGCGTTTTGCCACTCTTCTAGCAGATGTCACTGCCTATCAAGTGATTTTTTTCTTGAAGAGCGACTCAACCTAAAAAGAAAATCAAAGTAATTCAACATTATCTGCAGTGACAACTAAAACTCATTCCTTTCTGTTATTCTCTAAGAATATTTTTTTTCAACTCCAGAAAGTTTCTCCCAGACTAAATTCTAATATCAATAATATATTTTAACAAAAATTTAGTTCGTAATGAGGGAACCAGCAGTTAGTGTAATGGCTATGTCGCTGGACTCCCACGTAGTCGACTGCGGTTCGCGTCCCGGACCCAGTGGCTTAAGACTCACGCCGGGCGCGTGTGCGTGCATGCCCAAGATCCCGAGAGGAGAATGGAGGAGAAGGGATTGCGGCGTGACCATCCCCCCCTGGGGGGTGATTTCTCGCCTTCTGTTTCTATGTCTCTCTCTGTCTGTCTGGCAAGCACACACACCCTATAGTGAAAACCTCTCAAAGAAAAAAAAAAGAAAAGAAAAGAACATTATGAAAAAGTATGGTACTTTAAGATGTTCTGAACAGGCCAGAACAGAAATAAACCTTCTAAATTTACTAAAGAGAAAACAACTGTACAGATATATAAATATATTTTATTTTTGACTTTTTACATATTTTACATATTTGAAGAGAGAAAATTGTACAGAGAATAAAAATAAACCAAACATTTGAGTCATACATTTTATTGTGTGCAATGCCTTAATTTTCACATTGTTATTTACAGTTTATTTCAGGAGATAAGAATTTAATTCATCTTCACTTTCACATAACCATGGATGAAGGAAGTGGAAATACAAAATAGAAATAAGTTGAACATTTATAAGATGGAGGCCAGCAGGTGGTATGGTGGTTGAGGGGCTGGACTCCCACATGGGCGATCACTGTTTGAGTCCCGGACCTGGAGGGCTTGCTCTCTCTCTCTCTCTCTCTCTCTCTCTCTGTGCTTATAGAAAATTTTAAAAATAGCAATAAATAAATTTTTAAAAATTTAAAATATGTAATGTATCTGTGATTAATAAAGAAACAGATTGGTGCATTTTAATTACTGATAATTGGGTGGGAAGGAAAGTATCTTAAGCTAAGCACATAGTTGTCTAGAAGATGACCATAGATCAAAGTAGCTGAGGAAGGGATGAGTATTGTTTCTCACAGTTAATGTAATGTTTATGAGACCTCATTCCTACCCAAAATAAAGGTCACAAGAAAGATATTGTACTATTCTTTTACTTACAGAATTATGAGTAATGATTTTTAACAGACCAGTTCCCTTACTATAAAGAGATGGAAAATGAAGAACCCAAAATCCATATGACTTATTTTTATGAGGGCCATTCCCATATTTTGTTTTACCTGCCGAGTGGTTTCAAAGGCAATGCAACAACAGAAATTGAACACTGAGCCGGTCTAAAGCATTCGTGTGCTCTACATTTTCTGTGAAGGAATTGAGGTACCTGATTCCTGTTTTAGACATGTCTTCCTTCATCATAAATGATAAAACCAAATCCAAAAATTCCAGAATTCCCAGATAAAGTTTAACCATCATTAAAAAAATAGTTAGGTAAGAAAGATGGAGAGTACACATTTACACTAATATTAATATATTTTTTGTACTTTTAAAACTAAAATGTGTAAAATCAGTCTGCTGAATAGAGAAAATACAGATGGCAACTAGTTGTGCCCTTTTTCACAATCGCTTCAATGGAAATTTTATTCTTTATCATATACACTAAAGATACCCAGGAGCTGTTCTACTTTCACGTTGACCATATTATTAAAATGTAAACATATTACTTCTAAATACATTTTCCTTCTTATCAACTTTGGCAGTATTTAACCCAATTTATTATCCAACCTATTTCTCACACATGTGGTAGACTCATTTTAGTTTTAACAGTTCTCAGAGGTTTACAAGAGTTCTTCAAAGAGTCTATGGATAATGTGTATTATACACAAAACTACAAATGGATTTCAAAATTTTTCGTACCAAAATAAACTCATCCTTGGATTCTAAATTTTCCTGCACTTTTTGAAGTCACTTTGTAGGTTCATTAATATTAACACATCAGCAAGTGATAGCGTTGGGATGGCATAGGAGTAAGAGGAGATAGTGTATTCCATTGTGCTTTGTGATATACAAATGACATGGTAACAATTGTTTTGTTTTGCTATTCTGAATAATTTAGTATTAAATAGGCTCAGTTTGAAACATTTTGCAGTTAATATAAAGGAGTGTAATTTAAATATTTTATGATTTGCACAATGGTAATTTATTTTTGATGCATCATTAATATTTACTAATTGCAACATATCTTATTTAACTCATGCAGAGAAAATGGAGGGAAGACAAATGAGAGAAATGGAGAAAGGAAAGACGAAAAAAGAAAATGAGAGGCAGCAATTTGCATAATGCTGTTGTTAATAAGTAGCCTTTCCATTAAACACTTCTCTTCCCCCAAAGGAACCAGGAGCAAGATTTTCAGTCTCTTTGAGGATTTTGATCCCTGGGTCTTCTTTTGCCTAGTATGCATCTAAGAATATGAACCATTTGTCATCCTATTATTTAGATTAGCTTAAGGATTTTTCAAGAGTAATTTTAGCTGCATTCGTTTTCCACATTACTTGTTGGCTTGATGATCTAATTCCTGCTTTGGATCAGACTCCAGTGTATTTTCAAATCTTACAGAATATAACTGATCATTTTAACAATAACACAAATGGACACTACTTCACTGTCTACTGATACTACAGCACAGTATTCAATTTTCTTTTCTTTTCTTTTCTTTTCTTTTCTTTTCTTTTCTTTTCTTTTCTTTTCTTTTCTTTTCTTTTTTCTTCCCATTTGAAGGATAATCTTGCCAGGTATGGTATTCTTGGTTGAAATTGTTTTTCTTTATCATTTTAAATATGTCTTTCAATTCTTTCCTTGCTTTCACTTTTCAGTTGAGAGATCTGACATTAGCATAAGGATCACCTTTGTAAATAACGTTTTTCTCTTAGCATTTTTAGAATATTGTCTTATTCTTTAATTTTTACCAATATGACTGTGATGTGCTTTGGGGAGGATCTCATGTTGATTTTGTTTGGCATTCTTTATATTTCCTGAATCTGAATGTCCGCATGTTTCTATAGGTTTGGAAAGTTTTCAGCTTCATTTTTTGGAATACCTATCATTCAGTTATTTGGGCATTTAATAGTGTCTAGTATTTCTCATACATTGTCTTCATTTTTTTCTCAACTAAATTGGAGGCTTTTTTTTCCCTGTCAGAGATTATATTTTCTGCATGGTCTAATCTGCTTGTATTATAATAATTTTGAGAGAGGTTTTGATTTCCTGTATTATCTTCATCTCCAGAAGTTCTGTTTGATTCTTTTTAGGATATCTATCTCTTTATGGAATTTCCCTTTTAAATTGTGGAATGATTTCCTCATCTCCTGGAATTGGTCATCTTTTTTCTCTTGTATCTTGTTATGTTTATTCATAATTAATATTCAGAATTATTATCAACATTTCTGTGATTTCTAGTATTTTATTCGTTGTTGGTGCTGAGTTACTGTGTTCCATTAATTAAGAGAAATTTCCAAGTTGTTTCATATTTCCTAGGATCCTGCTTTGATTTTTAGGCATTTGGTAAGGTATACATGTCTTTTTTTTTTTTCCTTTTCTATCTAAGTTGATTTCTGTTACTGTTTCTTACAGTGTGTGTTGGCTCCCTGCTAGTTTTTCTATTTTTCTGTGTTGAGGGAGTTCTAGAATCAACAATAGAAATTTTGGAGTTTGGCTTAAAAAAAAAAGGAGATAAAAGATGGTCTCTTTTAACTCCTCCTGATGGGGAAAATGGAAAATAGTTTCTCCAGATTCTATCTTAAGATAGGTGTACCCACTCTTAATCTCTGTTCTCAAAGCAGTAGGGCTGAACAGTATTAGGCTTAATGTAAGGAGGAAGCTGGTTGAGTGCTGCTCCTGCAGGGCATGCAGGCTCTCAAGTGGACTTTCCTTGTGCCCACCTGTGGGATGGGAGAGGCCTGGGGGCTGATTTAGAGAGCATCCTCTTGTCCCATATGATCACTTCTGCTAAACTATTGAGTCACTGGAGATAAAAATAACAGCCCACAGAACTCAGGAGTAGGACCCTCCTATGCCCACCTTTGGGATAGGAGAGATATGGGGACAATCCAGAGAGCAGCCTATAGCCCTGACCGATCACTCCTGCCAAACTGGTGGGATGTTGGTGACAAAATCAGCAGCATGTGAAACTTGGGGGGAAGGAGCTCTCCTGTGCCCATCTGGGGTCCTAAATGTTCTTCGCCATTTTTTATTTCCTGCTGGAAATCAGCATCAGAGGTGGAAATACCTTGGGGAAGCCAGTATTTTGAAGTCAGTGTTTACTATTGGCCAAGGCAAGTTAAGAACATCTTTTAGTGCTACTTCTTTTTTTCCTATTCTGGATTCTCCAGTGTGTTGAGAACATTTATTAAAACCATGTTTAAAAACTGATAGTATAATACTATTATAAAATGTAGGTGAGAGAATTGTTAATAATAACAATGAAAGGAAATAATAGACAGTAACAACAGAAAAGAATACCTAGCTAAGGAATTCATATATCAATTGTGTTTTGTCTGCCATTTAGTTCTTTCTTGGGAAAATTAAGTTATGTATGTGAACAAAAATATGTCTTCATTCAGTACATTCCCTATCTTCTGGATAGACTATGAATATAAATTACCACATACATTACCCTTTGAACACTATCTTATGGCAGATAGTTCTAATGCAAAACCAGTCTGTGTTCCTGTAGGCTTCTTGTCCTATAAAATCAGCAATATCCACAAGGGAAAGATAGTGGGGTGCCCAACCAGATGGTAAGACATTCTCCTGTCCATTGGGATTGTAATGGAATCCAAATGTGATCAGGCCATATGTTTGTGTGTGTGTGTAATCATTTTCAGTATGTACAGATGCGTATGTGTACAAATGTGTGTGTGTGTTTAAAATAAGTTTTATTGTGTTTTCCTTAATTGCATTTAATTATTTTTCAAATTTTTGCATGCAGTGTAATTACAAGTGGAAATGCAGACCATTGAATCAGAGAAGCTTTCCTCAATGGGTTTATTTTTGGTGGGTAGCTTCCTAGAATCTTCTTGTGTTTCAAGTCTCTATTGTGACTGATTATGCTTTTCCCCCAAAATAGCAACTCAAAGTATTCAGATTTTTACTCACTTCTCAATTTTACATTGTAGACTGTAGTACCAATTCATGATACATAACTCCTATCTATTTAGGGTTTTCAGTTTTTGCTTATCACTGGTAAAACAAGGATCTTAAAAAGTTGGAGACATGACTTGTCTGAAAATCTGCAAAGTAATTGTTTATCACTGTTAATGATATCCTTAGATTCAACAATTTTTTTTTGCATCAAAAAATGTTGGCAATTTAAATTAAAGCTCGTGCTAAGTAGAATGATACTTAAGTGAATCAGAATGTGGCCCACATGTAGAGCAAGAAATTCAGTGTTTAAGTACTGAGACAATGTGCACTTGGGTTGCACACCCTATATTTGATTTTTCCCTCCAATTTCATGTAACTCCAAAGGTTTTAGTTGAATAGGTACTTACCTGATTTCTAAAGGCAGATGTTTCTTATAGTGTACACACACACACACACACACACACACACACACATTTTATTTATTTAGTGGCACAAAAGTGCTGATGTGGTTTAGAGTTTATATCAGAACTAAGGGAGCCTTTACATCTAAGGCAATAGTTCTCAAACTTTGGCATACATCGAAATTATATGCAGAGATTGTGATGGCTGGCTCCCACTCCCAGAATCTGATTCAGCAGATGGGGTGGAGCCTAAAAATTTGCGTATGTAACCAGTTTCCAAGTGATGCTGATACTGCTGGTCCAGGGATCACACTTTGAGAATCACTCTTCTAACACATCTTATTATCTCATGCTACTCAAATCTTTAATCACTCTCATGTAGACAGTCATAGTAGCATGCTAAGTAGTAGTCATCTGGGAGAGATGGGAAGGGAAAAGAGAAGGATATTGATTAATGAAAAGAAAATTACAGCTAGATAAAAGGAATAATTTCTAGAGTTATAAAGTACAGTATGGTGACTATGTAACAACTTGCTATGTATCTGAAAGTAGCTAAAAAAGAGAATTTTAAATGTTTCTAACACAAAATAATGACAAAAGTTTGAGATGATGGGTATACTAATTCCCTTGATTTGATCATTATACATTATATTCGAGTAGTGAAAAATCATATTTTATGCCCACAAATATGTACAATGATTATTTGTTAATTAAAAACATTAGACCCAACCTCAGAGAGATAGGCAGTAACATACTGATCTGCAGTGTAGAAATCATATGGCTGACTGCAGGTTTGGATCTTGAATTGAACTGAAACATGCCAGGTGCAGATACCTAAAATCACAATTAGTTGCAGGCCTGGGGGAAAGGGGTCAAAGTGTGACCAGACCCTATCAGAAGTGCCTCTTTCTTCCTTTCTTTCCTTCTTTCTTTTTCTTTTCTTTTCAACCTTTTCTTTCTTTCTTTTCCTCTCACACATGCATATGCACTCTCTGTCATGTGCTCTCTCACACGAAAGAAATAACACAGACTTTTAAACAACAAAAAGACATTTTGATTTTTCTTGACCAACTGTACCAAGCATATTCCTCACTCAGAGATTTTCCACTTAATTTTTTCTTTTCATTCCTTTCCCAACCCACAGATGTTTATATGACTTTTTCTCTCATTTCATTTAGGTCAGTCCCCATAAAGGCTTCCCCTGACAACCCTAGCTAACATACTGGGTTGTTAGGAAAGTCATGACACATCTCTGCATAGAAAAACAAGTCATGACTTTCTTGACAACCTAGTAGTACTCTCTGTGTGGCTCGTATGCCTACCTTTATTTTTAATATGGCTCCCTGCCCCCAAATAGAAGCTACTTGTGAATATGAAATTTGTTTAGTTTATTGCTATAGCCCTAATGCTAAAACATCTCATGCTAAAGATGTATTTGACAAAAATGTATTGAATGAATGAATAAATAATGAATGGAAAATTGTCCCTTTCCCTGCCTCCTCTCCCTTGTAGTCTTTCATTCTGCAAGTTGTTCTATTTCTCTTGCCATCAGGTACTCCTCTATCCTGTCTATGCACAGGTCCTCTCAGTCAATTTTCCCATACATACCTTACCTGATATTAAATCTTTGGCAACTTACAAAAGACTCTAAATAAACACATGTATATATACACAACTAAGGATCTTTGATTTCACTTTAGGATCACTGATTCTTAAATTTTGTATACCTGTCTTATTTGTGGCTTATACATTTTAAGTACAGTAGCACTCTGATAGTCTATTAGACTGTTAGCTGTGAACTATTGTCACAGAACATTAATTGCCAAACTAAGGGTTAGTCTTTTTGTGTAAGAATAATTCAGTTCCGTTGCCAGAAAGACACTTAAAAATGTATCCTGTAGGGACCAGCAGATGGAGAATGGATTCATTGCTGGACTCCTGTGTAGTTTAACACAGTTTGAGTCCCAGACCCAGCAGCTTAAAACTCACACCAGGTGCATGTGCATGAGTGCCCAAGATCCTGAGAAGAGAATGGAGGAGAGGGGATTGCGATGTAGCTATCCCCCCGTGGGGGGAGGGACTTCTCACTTTTTGTCTCTCTGTCTCTATGGCAAGTGTATGTGCCACTCCTATAGCAACAATGTCTCTAAAAAATAAAAATGTACCCTGTAACTGTTCACTCACAACTTGGCATCTTTTGCATGGTTTCTTTTTGATCACTTCTGATACCATAGAATGTTGTACAAACAGCCAGACCATATTGCAGCATGTCCATAAGAAGAAACTTAACAACTATTTTTCTTGTGTGTGCATGCACGCATGTATGTAAATGTGTCATGGAGAGGTATCTTTTGTCACATGTAGTTCAAAATTCTTGGAGATATATGACAATATTAACCATTGTTGTTGTCAGCAAATGTGATTCTTAGAACATAATTATATGTCAAAAGCAGAGTTGGTGACCCATAAACCCCTTCATCTCTTTTTATTTAATTTAAATTTATTTATTTACATTCATTCACTGTATATCATTACAGTATAAAAAATGAGTTTTTCCATCCAGAATATACTGTATATTGGTTCAATCAAGCACATCAACATATGTATTATCATCAACAAATAATTTTCCATTTCTTATTTCCTATATATTTTGCTTTTTTTTCCCATCCTTGATTCCCTATCCTTCACCCTCTGCCATGTCCCACCCTCCTCCCACACTGTCTCTGGTATCCATGGTTGTTTTCTATGCCTTTTCCCCACATTTTATTGATTCACTAAAGAACTTAATTAATGTAAATATTTTCAATAGAAAGCACAGCTGATATATACATACCCATGAACACAAGTCTGCCTTTAGGCATAAACCGCAGTGAGTAGAATGAACATACTATAAAGCAGCACCTAACTGGGGCTATATAGCTTACTGCAGTCATCAAATAGGTATTTTAATGCATTTTATTTTTTAATTTCAAAAAACACAGTTTTAGGTTCTCTTAATCCCCCTGCACCTCTGCTTTCAACTCCAATTCAGTTGCTGGAGTCTGTAGCTTTTGACTTAATATCTTTCTTCCTTATCCCTTCTTTACTATTACAAATATCGTCAACCTATATTATGTCCTCAAAATCTTACAAAGCCTCTTGTATAGTCACAATAGTTATTTCCTATACCATGTCCTATTTCTGTTCATTGTATTCCATATATTCCCTGTAATTAAATCTGTCTTTCCAAAAACCAAGTCCAGAAGTTCAGCCTTCTGTTCCACAACCCCAGGGAATCCCCATTGCTTGTAGTTTGAAGTAAAATTTTTCTTACTTTGGTCTTTAGTGCCTTGACATCACCCTAAGTTTCTATCTTTATGCCCTTGATGCTTTCTGTTCTATTTGAAATGAACTACACCCGCACGTTTTCAGTGCTCTATAGGTTAATATCTTCATGTTTATATGTGTGTTTGTGCCCTTTCCTTTTTTATTTTATTTTTTTTTGGAGAGGTTTTTGCTATAGGGCACGTGCGCTCGCCAGACAGACAGAGAGAGAGACAGAGAGACAGAAAGTGAGAAATCACCCCCCAGGGGGGATGGCCATGCCGCAATCCCTTCTCCTCCATTCTCCTCTCGGGATCCTGGGCATGCACACACACGTGCTCGGCGTGAGATTTAAGCCACCGGGTCCGGGACTCGTACCGCCGTCAACTGCATGGGGGTCCAGTGACATAGCCATTACGCTAACTGCTGGTCCCTGCCCTTTCCTTTATTGTCATTTTCAAAATTCTTTTTTTCCCTTTATACAGAGAGAGAGTGAGATAGACAGAAACAGATAGACAAAAGTATCCTTCAACATTGTCTCTCTGATGTCATCCTGTGCCCCAGTCTCCCAGGACCATAGACATGTATCATCTTGCCCAGCCTGTTTAGGTTGGTTTAGGAACCAGACCCATGCAGTTCTAGCCATGTGCAGTGGCACCCTACTGTCACTGTGGCTGAGCTTCAAAGTTCTGCTTTTAAAAGTCTACTTCTTTCAAATGGTCACCCATTTAAGACCATTAAATGCAATCTTTTACACGAAATCTAGCTTTATCTTACCTTACCCAGCCTGATGTGATGTCCTTTTTCTTTCCTTTGAACAGATAAATGATACCTTGATGATCTACATTAGTAATTACCTTTTATCTTGCATATTTTATTTAGGAATGAATATATGTGCTCTCTTTTTCTACCTTTTTATCCCACTTTAAACCCCAATTCCCTAAAGGACAATTGTAATATCCAACTTAGCTTTATGTGCTAAAACAGGATGGTGTTAAAGCTTTGGAACTGTCTGGGTTCAGACACAGTTAAATGTAAATTACTATTTGATGAGCATAGACTGGATTCTGTAAACTGTATTCTGATGCAAGGTTTGGTGATGTCAGCATCAAAACTTGAAGTTGCATATATGTTGTCCTGGATTTTTCTATTTAAAAAATAAAGCATCCAAGGCATTTTTTTTTGCCCTAATGATATGCACATACAGCCACATACTCATGTAGTCCCTGGACTTATTAGTCTTGTTCATTTAAGCCAGATAATTTTGTCATATAATCTCAGTGTCCAATTTGGAAGATTGGATTAGCATGAAGTGACCGAGATGCTAACTATTCAAAATCAGAATGATGTAGAACAGATGGAAGGTCCAAAAGCATGGAGCATACAACACCTGTGAATTATATCCAGATCAGTCACCAATCAGATTCTGGGCTCTATTCAAGGTGTTGACTTTGATCTTTTTCCAATTGTAAATGTTTCATCCAAAACAACTGTGATTTTGGCATAATATTTTTTCAGAAGCTGCCCAGGACAAAAATAACAGAGTTCCCCAAACTAGAACTAAAGCTCAGTACAGACCTAGTTCTCTGCATAGGATGAGAGAATCCCCCAATTCAGAATTTAATATAAACATGAAAAAAATTACCATTTACTCATAAATTATGGGTTATGATAACTTATGCATTATTTTTCTGAGATAACAGTTATCATTGGCTTAAAATGTATGATGCCTTGGAGAGGAGCCATCTTATCAGTCATGAGTAAACCAAATATAGACGCTAAAATGCGAGCTTACCTCTATAGAGAATTCTTATATTTGGACATGTTTAGCCTTGATTGTTCTCATTATCTTGGCAAGAGAAATTCTTATACTAAGCATAGAGTACTATCATACAGGGTGTCTATATTTTAATACTTGCCAAATTGATGTGTGCTTAAATCAATTTTGTGCCATTTATCTATGTGACATGGCCTTATGATGATGCTGCATATATTAGTGGCATCATTTTAGTGCACATGACTCTAAAACTTGGAGAAGACATAACTTGTAGGCCCTTATTTTCCTGCTGTTTCTCATGATTCCAGTGCCCAGATTTTGTATGCTCATTATTGAAGGAAAACAATACAGTTATAGAAATACTCTGACTGTAACATGTGCCACCTCAGTGACTGCTAAGTCGTATTTGGCTGACATGACAGGCTTGGAAGTCATGTTTCCCACCCCCACATGTCTCTGAGGGGTTCCTTCCTGAGAATGCATGCATGCAGCTTCTGTGAATCACTTGTCTGGACATTATGGCAGTTAAATCCCTGGGTCATTCCACAAAGGCTGTGTAGTCATAATATAGTTGATCTTTAGTACAGATACTATTAATTTGGTGTTTCCTTCCCCAGTGGATCTGAGTAGAGGGGGTAGTGCTAGAGAAGATAGTAGAAGAATACTTGTGGGATTATCAAATGAACATCTTGGGACTGTGCACTCAAAATCACTCACTCTTGATTTTTTTCTGTGTTTTCATACTTTTTTGTTTTCTTCAGAGTATAAATACACAGATCTCTCACATTATCTGGGATGACTGCTATTTAAAGATATCATTGATAGAGCAGAATATTCTATGGTATAGAGAATAGGAACATGAAAGCATTTTTGTTTTAGTTGTTGGAGTTATCTGTTTATTATATTTGTAGGACCACTGAATTCAATACTTAATTGATTATGTATGATCTGGCTATTTCTTTCCACATGTTTCTGTATTTTTTCCTTGCTTTAATCAGCTAGTTATTTAGACAAACAAGCAAATAGCACACTATGATGAAGTTAGCATAGAAGAATTAAATGAATTTAAGGGAGGAGGACACTGTCCTTTTCGGAGGAAAATAAACAGCCACCAACAGGTGTACTCTTTTACATGAACCACCAGATTCTCCTCTTCCTCAGTGTCTACTGATGCAGTTTAGTTTAAAATTCTGGTGTTTAGGGACCATGTGGTGGCCCAATAGTAATGCAACTGAACCTACATGGGAAAGGTTCTGTGTTTGTATCCTAGGACCTCCCTTGGCACTCTGGACATGCATGTATGCCCATGATCCAGGCTTCAGGAAACTAGTGGTGGATTGAGGTGTGAAGACCCTGCTGAGATGCCTGTCTCCTTGTCTGTGTTTTCCTCTTCCTTTCACTCTACTTCATGGAAGAAATAAAAACAAAACTCTAAAAGTCCTGGTGTTCATTAATGACAATTTGTATGTGTTATCACTCATAGGTATTACTATCTAACATATGGGATTTTATAACTTTATAGACCTTTAAGTTAATGGTTTCAGATTATATGAAACAAATTAGTTACTTTGGTAGTAACATAACTTCAATGACTAGTGTTTTTGTTTCTTTAATGTTATTCATTCTTATTACTGAATGTGTCCTCAGGAAGAGGTATTGAAGTTTGAAAGGAAGACTGGATTTCAGGAGACCAAGGATATTTTGTTTCTAATCTTTTCCTATTTAGTGTCATTACTGTGAATGTCATTAAACTTCTATTTTTTTCTATTTTATTTGATATGTAAGATAAGAGTTTTTTTTTTTTTGTAATAGCCCCACATTGAACAACAACAGTAAATGCCAAATATTTGCTGTCTTCTGCATGCCGAGTACTGTATCAGGTTTATTCATCACAATTCTTCAAAATGTGAATTATTACACAGCTGTTGAAGAAGCAAGCTAAACATCAACTTAAAAAATAATGTCCTTATTACAACCATCTTTAAGGGAAAGAAAAGGTATATCAAGAAGTTTTTGTGAGTTGTTAAATCTTGATTTGGGATAGGATTTATTTCTATGAACTTCAGAAAATAAAAAAGAACAATTTCTTTGCTCCTAAAACAAATGGATGAATGAACACAGGAAGATAGAACATAGCAGGTATTGGAGATAACCACCAGGGTTACTTGGGGATCTAAACACTATAAATGTTTCAAAGTTAACATAATGAAACTCAATCTTGATTTCTTCTTAATATAACAGAAAACTTAATTTATGAATAATTCATAATGTAATATGACTAGTTAACCAGATTCTTGGCTTCTATGTTTATGTTTTACTGATCATGTCATTTGAGTTCTCCAACATATGAGATTTTTTTTTTGAGAGAATTTTACTATAGGGCGCATGCACTTGTCAGACAGACAGAGACAGACAGAGAGATAGAAAGCAAGAAGTCCCCCCCCCAGGGCAGATGGCCACACCTCAATCCCTTCTCCTCCATTTTCCTCTCGGGATCTTGGGCACGCACGCACATGCACCTGGCGTGAGTTTAAGCCACCGGGTCTGGGACTCGAACCGCGGTCAACTATGTGGGAGTCCAGCAACATAGCCATTACACTAACTGCTGTTCCCCATATGAGTTTTTTTTTTTTAAATGGAAAACAAGGTCAATGTTATAAATAAGAGATGGATCTTATAATAACACCAGCTCTAACTGTGAAAGTAGTAGCTTCAACTTTCTTACAACACTTGGAATGTTTTTTACTTAAGTATGTACCTAAAGGTATATAGGAAAGTTAAGTTGACAGTAATTGTGTCTAATGTGATCCATCTAGTGAAGTGCATGTGTGTATGTATGTATGCATGTGTGTGCATATGGGGGGCACATACACACACACAAACATAGGCATTCCTCTCTGACCCACCAGTGTTTAAATCATATGCCCAGGTCTAACTCAGAAACCCATTGAAAAGGTGGATCTCTTGTGCTGTGGGCTCCCTGTCGTCAGCTTTCTGTGACAACTGTTACCTCTGTGTGACTTTTGGCAGCTGCCTGAGGCACAGCACAGTGAATAGGTCCAATATGGGAGTGATTGCTGATTTAATATTAGACTACTTTAAAAATAATAAATCCAGAGTAGGAAATTTGAAATTAAGGAATCTTTTTCTAGAAGTGGAATTCTGATTATAATTAGTGTATTTTCTTTACCTTCATGTATGCTGTAGAATGAATATGTTCAAATATCTTCCATGCTCCAGTCTTTCCACAAACATATTTAGCTCATGATAATTGTGAAAAAATACTTTCTAGAGGTATAGCATTACTAAGTATGATATGGCGAATTTTCTGTATATAGTAGGGCACTGGGACTTGCCTTAAAATTGATATTAGAAGATGACTGTCTCCTGTATGTATGTCTCTCTCTTTTTTTTATAGAGATATTTTTGCTATAGGGTGTATGTGCTCACCAGAGAGACAGAGAGACAGAAAGCAAGAAATCTCCCCCCCAGAGCGGATGGCCACACCGCAATCCCCTCTCCTCCATTCTCCTCTTGGGATCTTGGGCACGCATGCA
>NW_006202806.1:2474782-2475595 GCF_000334495.1 Tupaia belangeri chinensis
CCGTGATGGCTTTTACCAGCCAGGTCTGGAACTTGAACTGCAGTGGACACGTGAGAGTCCAGTGATTTAACCATTATGCCATCTGCTGGTCCTGCTATCTCTTACATTTATAATAAAAATGACTATCTTTTCTTTCTTATGTCTGAGACAAGAGTTAATTATATAGAACACTTGTAAACCTTGAGTAAACTTTTCAGCATAGTAACACTTTGTAGACCTGAGTAAAATGATTATTGTAATTGGGACTTCTTAATGCTAATAGTTGTCAACCCCATATTTAAGGGGAACATAGAAAATAATAAATAACATTTCGTAAAATAATTCAGAACATCAGTTGAAAGAGATGATAAGACAGTGATGATCAAAGAGTCTAAGATGTGCTTAGTAAACTTTAGCAGGTTAAAGCTACAGATAAGATCACAAAGAATATTTGAAAGTCCCTGGGCTTAGAATGGCTTCTCTTCTGCATAAGCAATTAAGGCAAAAAAAAAAAAAGAAAGAAGTGTCCAAAGATAGAACTCCATGGCATAATCATTAGAAACTTTCCTCCAGGTCTATTTTATTCATTGTTTTCATTTGTCCATTTATTTTATTAACAGTTATGAAGTGCTATTATGTCTAAATACCAAGTAAATGTTTATTAACATAGTTTATTCTTTCAGTAAATACATTGAAAGAAACCCAATCATTTATTCTATACCTTGTATCAAACTGGGGCTGTGTTTATTTTCTTTTGTTTAAGAGTTATTTATTTAATTTTATTTGTTATTATTATTATTATTATTTTTAATTTGACCAGAAAGAGACAGAGAA
>NW_006202806.1:2475649-2494113 GCF_000334495.1 Tupaia belangeri chinensis
GCCATGTGGGAATCCAGCACCTTAACCACCATGCCACCTGTCAGCTCTGGCTCTGTTTATTTTTACAACAGCTATATAAAGTATTATTTTTCCATTTTGCAATTTAGAAAATGGATAGAGTGGTAAACTAACTTACCAAGATCACATGGCTACAAAATGCTGGAGTCATGAGTTTTTTTGTTTGTTTGTTTGTTTCTTCCTGCATGATTTTTGCACTACTCCACAGTGTTTGTGATCTTTAGTTTCTCTAACATTTTGAGATGATAAAAAAATGAAGGAGATAATGGATGACCAACTCATGGATGCAGTTGTATTTCTTCCTGAAATACTTGAATATTCACAACTTTTACAAATAATTACTTCTTGCAGCCATTACCTGACTAAGTTTTGTAGAAATTTTGAAATGAGATACAAAAGTGACAATCATCCTCATTCAGTACTTTGGGCCTGAGATGGGTAAAAAGAGCAGGGTTAACACTGCAATGGTTCATAATATCAGAACAAGGACTAGTCTCTAGTTTATTACAAATCTAGTGCTATAATAGAAGTTATTTCTGTGAGAGAAAAACCAGCTTAAGTACACACTTTGAAATCCAAATTTTTTTTTTTATCTGGCTTCCTAAACATAGTTGTTTGTTCTTATTTGTTCTGCTCTTATATTGTGGTCTATTTCATCAGAACTTCCTATGTCATAGCCTGTAGCTGATTATTCGCAATATATTGAGACAGTGCAGCCTTTGTTTCTTGCAGTTAATCTTATTTATATAACCAGTTCTATTAAAAAAAAATAGAGCCAGCGGGCAGCATGGAGGTTAAGGTGCTAGATCCCATATAGCCAGCTCTGCAGTTCGAGTCCAAGATCTGGTGTCTGGAAAGTCACATCAAGCTTGTGTGTGTGCACGCTGAATTCCAAGAGGAGACTGGAGGAAAAGGGATTGTGGTGTTGGGGAGTGATTTCACACTCCCCCTC
This sequence comes from Tupaia belangeri chinensis, assembly GCF_000334495.1. Classification (NCBI taxonomy): domain Eukaryota; kingdom Metazoa; phylum Chordata; class Mammalia; order Scandentia; family Tupaiidae; genus Tupaia; species Tupaia belangeri. The sequence continues at coordinate 2,476,620 of NW_006202806.1, forward strand.
ATACCCTCCTCTTTCTGGCAAGTGCAAACACCCTATAGCCAAAAACAATATGTGTGTGTGTGTGTGTGTGTGTGTGTGTGTGTGTGTCGTGTGTGTGTCTAAGGATGAAAAGCATAAAGGCTTCTTTTTTTTTCTAACTTTAACTTCTTTAATCATCAAAAAATACTATTTAAGGTAGCTATTGTTATTATTTCTCCACAAATAAGCAAAGTACATCTCAGATATTCATATCACCCATTTGCACATGGGAATGATTTCAAGATTGTAGCTTTATTTTTGTTTTAGTATTTATTTTTTTCTTCCATGAGCAAGAGAGACAAAGTGGCATGTACCCCAACAGGGTCTTCACACTGCAGTCCACCACTAGCTTCAGTCAGCCCTAGATCATGGGCACATGGTAACCTGGCATTTCCAAAGAGGGCACTGGATACGAACTAGGGCTCTTTCTATATGGGTTAGCCTTGCTGAGTATTACCACTGCGCCATCATCCAGCCTATGATTTTTTTTTTTAATCTAGGAGAATAACCTTGTATTTTTGTGTCCTAATATAATCTAATTTATATATTAAATATATAAAGGGATTTCAAACTCATGTAGAAAAATGGAATTGAAGTATGCACTTATTTTAATGCCAAAAAATGGAAATTTAGTCATATTTTTTTCATAATATGAATTTTCTATGAAGTTTTTGAAGACGCCTTGTACATAATCCCAATTCAAATTTTCCAAGAAATAGTACTATTTTTGTGTTAGGTGAGGGCAATTTGCAAACTTGAAGAGAGCATGATTCTGTTTTTATATCCTTTCAGTGTAAGGGCGAGGATGACAAATGAAAGATATTATATCCAGCTTATATGTATTCATGATTTGAAAAATAGTATTGTATCCCACAAAGATGTACATAATTATATGTAAAACAGAAATTTTACTTTGAAAAAGAAGAATAAGATCCATTAAAAAAGAGACTATACACTACAATATTAATTACATTTATTTGCATTTGGACATCTGAAATAGTCTACTACTCTGAAATCTAACATTCTCTTTTAAATTTCACTGCATGTTCAGCATTATCATAAATTGGTGTAAATTACTTTAATCATATTATCATATACACTTCACAGTAAATGTTCCTGAGCAGAGGTGAATGCGGATTTTGATAGGGTCAAGCAAGAAGTGAGAGAATTTTTAGAAAGAGGCATGGTTTGAACAATTGTAAGAGTAAATTTAAAAATGGAAAAACCATTGTGTAACTTAAGGCCTTTGTCATAGTAAAATTTGCTAAAGCAGTTATGCTCAGTTATGCTAAAATGTAAGTTTCCATAGCATATCAATCGCTAGTTCAAGCTCTCTCCTTCTACACGGACAAAAATTTAATTGACTCACTTTCAGATGGGTTATAATAATATATATTTTTGTGGTTGGTTGGTTGTTTTTTCTCTTCTCAGGCATTTCAGATTTTGATTAGTCATTTTGGATGAGGTGAGAGGCATCTTTAAACTTGAAGACAGCATGATTCACCCAGAGTTAGCCATAGGTTCCAAAGATGTTTAGTAGAATGAGAGATGTGGAATAGTGTGGATCTTACCACAGTATCACCTTGTTAATAGAGAAAATGTATCTGCTGCTCTCAGAAATCTCTACATTTCACTCGGATGGCACAGAAAATTCAGGGATGCTCTCTGTGGCCGTAGATACTCTTTACTCTAAAGCATTTTTTTTTTAAATATGTGTCCTACCATCTTTTATACTCCACAAATACCATGGCATGAAGGAATAAAGAAATTCACTGTGAAACCTTCTTCTTTCTTGGACTTCACCCAGATAATGAGTCATAATCCTCCTCGGTTCTGATTATCCTAAACCTCTGGTGTTTTTATCATTCTGGTATAGAATGATACCTGGTCCCTTCTGAGGAACTCTTGTTTTAGCTTCTACAACCTTTATCTCATCTGGTAAGAGATGGCAGTTTGAATAGCTTTTTATCTGCTTGAAATTTGTCATTTAGTGTATACATTTCCTGCTCAGTTTCTGTCCAGGTTTAACTTTGTGTGGCAAAACACTTGACTCTTGAAAATAATTTAACTTGGTTCTTAAGACTTTTTCTGCTACAAGTTTTAAAAGATTTTTGTAACTGACAGGTCAAGCTTGATTTGATGAGTGCTTTTTCCGACATCTAGATTAGGACGATAAGTGCACTATTAGAGATCATACCAAAATATACTTGCCGCAAATTATATTAGGCAGGGTTTTCCAGAGAGACAGAGCCAATAGGATACAGATACATAGAGAAGGATAGGATTTATTAGGGGAATTGGCTCACACAATTATGGAGGATGAGAAGGTTCATGATAGGCCATCTGCAACCTGGAGAACCAGGATGCTAGTAGCTTGGCTCAGTCCAAGTCCTAATTGCTCAGAACCAGAAAAGCTGGTGGTGTAATTCTGTTTGAGACCGAAGTCCTGAGAATGTTGGAGGCCACTGGTACAAGTCCTGGAGTCCAAAGACCACAGATCCTGGAGTTCTAATATCCAAGGACAGGAGATGGGTATCCAGTCTCTAGTAGAAAGAGAGGGAGAGACCAAGAAATGAATCCAACTTTTCCGTGCCTGTTTTCCTGTTTCTATTGGATCTTTAGCTAGTTGAATGGGGCCCATTCACATTGAAGGCAGATCTTCTACACTGACTCACATGCCAATCTCCTCCAGAAACACCCTCACAGACACACTCAGAAATATTGCTTTACCAGCTATCTGGATGCCCTTAATCCACTCAATGTGACACCTAAAATTAACCATCACAGAAATATGATACTACTTTATAACTATAGACATAATACAGACATAACTTTATTTCCTAAAATAATATATGAAATGCCAGCTAAATAATTATATTATTTTTAAAATGGAGATTATTTAAGTATATTAATTAATTATATATGTGTGTGTGTGTGTGTGTGTGTGTGTGTGTGTGTGTGTATAGGTATTATTTAGACACACATTTATTTTGATTGGGAAAAGCTCAGTTAGCTCAGTTTCTTTAAATTCAGTACTTCTTTTAAATTGTATAGTAAAATAACAAAAGAGGTATCAATGCCATGGTAATTAAAATAACAAAAGAGGTATTAATGCCATGGTAATTAAAGCAAATTTATATTCTAATATACATGACGATTCTTTAAGGGGTACTGACCAAGTTGTTTCCAGCTCAGTGTTCTCTGAAAGTAAGTGGATTCTGGCTCTTGAAAGGTTATACAGCATTTTGAATACTAGTAGAGCAGGCTGAAAGATGCACTGTAGGATTCCTTGGCATCATCTACATATCTGGAGAGGTTGGCTGTCACCGATTATTCTTGTACCTTCTACTTGTCATCTCCTAAATGCTTGAGGAAAGCAAACAATTCAGAAGACACCTGCATGAATTAGATTTACCAAGTTAAAAAGTCCATGTTATTTTCAGTTATGTGATTCTTATAGTTGAGGTAAATTTAGAGAACAAAGTCTTCCTGAAAATTTTTATTTCATTAAAAAAATGTATTGATTCCTCTCTCTCTGCTTTGGAATGGGTGCAAATATTCCTTAGTAGGTAGCCAAGTATCTTCTTCTAATTTAAGGATAAAACATTCTTCTTTAGGAATATGACCATGAGCTGTTGATCTGGCCTATTATATTCCCTAGCAGACATCTGGATTTTTTTAAATGCTGCCAAGCACAACCACTAACACATAGATTTCTCTTTTTTTTTTATGTCATTTTCCTGAGAAAATCTTACATACACTTCAAGTGAAACTAAAAGAATATAATTTCTTAGTTTTAAAAAAGCATCTAACAAGTATAAATTTTTCCCAAGAAAAGTTGCTAGGATATTAACCTGTTTATGTTCATCAACTCAAGTCTTGCTTGATACCATGAGTATGGCATTACTTGGCTACAATAATCAACAACTCCCTTTTCAGTAAATGAACAAATACCTGTCCCTTAAATCTCCTAATTATAGTGGTGAATAAATTTGGACACAGAAATTGCTACCTGAAGTTGAAAGTTTATCTGCCTCATTTTCTTTTTCCTTTATAAATCATATTAATCTATTTCCAGAATATATCTGTTGCTAATTTTTAAATAACAACTAGTAAAATTGATGCTCTAGGAAAATTTGCCATATTCTCTGTCCTGTGATTTTACAGTCTCCCGGACATACCATAAGCATATAGCTCTAAGTCCATAGTCATTAGCCTGAATTTATACCATTAAAGATAATCTCCCAGTTACTAGTTTTTATGTCAGAGGGCACATACATATGAAAGAGAGAAGGAGAGGGAGAGAAGAGAGAAAGCACCACTTCCTAGCCAGTGGAACCTCATCACAGTACAATCCATTTTCTTCCAGTTCTCCATTCTATCAGGATCCTGTGTGGGTATGTGTGCCCCACTGTGACCCCACTGTGACTGGAACTTGAACTCTGATCAGCCATGTGGGATCCTTGTCCTCTATGTAGTACTTACCTACTTCATTATGGGGGCAGCCTCTAGTTCCTTTTACAGTCTCATTTTACCTCAAGATGTTACTGACATTTGATAGGTCTCAAACATACATTTCTTCGCAAATTTTGCTGTTTTTGTCTTAACTGTTTGGACATGCTTACCAGACAACCTTCCTATTCATTTCTGCATAGTATAATGACTAGTTCCTTACAGTCTTTTTCAGTCTTTTTATATGTATTACATAATGTCGTACATCTTTCCAGTAAGGCTTCCATATGCTAAATGTTATAGTTTCTACATTTCCCTAGTTGTACTATTCATTACACATCATCATCAATGTATGTTGATGTTTCTTCTATAGGTTATATGAGAGTCTTCAGAAAGTGGATGGAAAAATGTATATTATAGATTTCAACTTTTTGTGCCATAATAAGCTTGCACTTTAATTCCATTTTTCCACAGGTACTTAGACATACCCTCATATAAGCACCAAAAGTTTGAGACCATGGTTTTCTACCACTGAATCCATAGTACCTAGCAGAGTGCTTTCAATGAATGCAGAAATGATGAACAATTCCCACACTCACAACATTGAAATGGATTTTTATCATATGATAGAAATGATAAAAGTGAACTTGGGGACCATAAGTATTTAATCCATGGTAATAGATTTATAAGAGCCTGGCTGAGCTCAGATTTATCTGATATGTTCTAATATATCTTGCTACCTAGAGCCATATGGTAAATGCTGTATCTGTCTCACTTTTCTCACCCAACATTTCCACACACAAAAAAATTTAAACCTTTGAATTATAAAATCATATCCAGCAAGCATAAAAGGCAATTTCTACACTTGAGGTTAACAACATTGTCATGGAAACTCTGAGCATTACCCTACACCCTTTGACTATGTCTTCTTTAGCCATGAACTTGTGTAGCTTTATTCTGACAATTACTTAAATATTTATGATATCTTTTTTTTTAAAGGTAAGTTAAATTGTCCTTGGAGTCTTAATATTAATGGCTTTTAAATTTATTTTGGTTTTTTATATTAATGGCTTGAAAATTCATTTGGATTTTCTGAGTAAATTTCCCTCAATTTTTAGTGAGAGTGATGCTTTCCTAAAATTCATTGCTGTTCTTTTATTATTTATTTTAGAATTATTTTTTACATTTTTAATATTTCTGATTTTTTTTACATTTTTAAAAATGTACATTTAATCACCACACATACTTATAATATGATTTTTCACACCATGAACACAGTGTATATAAATCAAGTCAAAGATATTACTATCATCGACATATCATCGACAGATAACTTCTCATTTTTATGTATTTTTTTTCATCCTGATCCTATCCCCTTCCCCCCATGAGTCACCTCTTCCTATGTACTGTCTCTAGTGCCTTCTCTGATTTTTTACTTTAACAATCTTCCAGTTTCTGCCATAGAGTGCAGTCGGTATATATTAAGTGGGATCTTACAATGCCTGTCTTCCATAGTATGGTTTCTTTACTTATAATACATTGCTGTCTTTTTCTTTCTTTTTATTTTTAAGAGACATTTTCTGCTATAGTATGTATACTCTTACTGGAGAGACAGAAAGACAACAATTGAGCAATCACACACCCCCCCCGGGGGGGATGGTCACACTGCAATTCTTTCTCCTCTATTCTCCTTTTGGTATTTAGGGCATGCACGCACACGCACCCAGAGTGAGTTTCAATGCTCTGGGTCTGGAACTCTAACCACAGTCAGCCATGTGGGAATCCAGTAACAAAACCATTATGCCATCTGCTGGTCCTCATTGCTGTTTTTTTCTTAAGACTAAGGAATTAAAACTACAAGATAAATCTATACAACTACTGCCTTGTGGGGCCTTGGCAAGGTGAAAAATATGTTAAAAACTTTAGAAAGAATTTGTATGAGTTTTATTAAGCATAGAGAAAAAGAAAATGAAATAAAAAAATAGAAATAAAATAAAATGAAAAAAAGGAAAAATAACCAAAATGAGAAAATGAAGTCTATTATAAAAAATGCTATGACTGTGAAAACCCCAGCCTATAAATGGCAGACACCCATTTTATTTCAGCCCTGGACGTCCTGTTAAGGTCTGTCAAAGATGCTGATATAAGTTAAATTAATTCAGTCATATTATTCCCCTGACTCTTTATCTTAACTGCAAGTTAGTTTCAACTCCTATTCTGTCTCATGCTCACTCTCATAAAACCACTATGCTTCTTGAAGCCTAGATTGCATTCCGATTTTGAAGGTTCTCTTAAAAAAGAAAAAAAAAAACGGAGGGGGCAAATATGCACATTGTAAACAATCATTAAAAATTTCAGGTTGGCCAGCCTGTGGCATGGTGGCTAAGGTGACTGCATCCCACATGGCCAACTGGGCTATTTGAGTCCTAGACCCAGGTGCTTGAAAAACATGCTGGCACATGTTTGTACATGACCAAAATCCCTAGAGAAGAATGTAAGACATGGGATTACAGTACAGCCATCTTCCCTTGGGGGTGATTTCTCATTCCCCCCTGCTCTATCTCTCTTCTGCAAGCACACATGCCATACAGCAAAAACTAAAAAAAAGATAAAAAAAATCAGGTTGTGTCAATTTCATGGCACAGTGATAATGCACTGCTCACTGCTCAATGAAACTGGATCTCACATGGCTATTTGAGTTGGAATCCCTGGCCTGGTTGGCCTGAAACATGCCAGGAATACCCGCAGGTGCCCAAGATCCAACAGGCTAGAGAACTGGAGGAAAGAGACTGTGACGTGACCAGAGGTGCACGTACTTTTGCTTTTTCTTTCTCTTTCTCTCTCTCATGCATGAATGTACTCTATCACAAGGGAAAAGTAAAGATTCTATAGACCTTAATTCTAAATCTACTTAAAATGAAAAGTTTCAGTTTGAACAAAATGAAAATCAAATCTGTAAAGTTCATGACAGCCTTGATTGAAAGAAAATAGCTTCCTTAAATTCTAATTCTCCCAAAAGAAGTGGATTTAGTAAATACGTGGGGGCGGGGTGGTCTTCAAAAAGTTCGTGGAAAATATGGGGCAAAAAACCCTATGCAGAAGTTTAAAGATTTCTTTGCATGAAAATAAACTTTATACTTTAAATGTCCATGAACTTTTGAAGTCTTCTTGTATACATAGACCACATTAATCTCTAAACTGTATGAAAGAAAGTTTATTTGGCATTCTGATTAAGATATTTCAATCCCCTTTGTATATACCTGTGAATAGTCACACTGATGTTACTATCTTTAGAATCTTATGATACCTACTTTGTTACCTAAGAACCTGTATTATTTCTGAAAATATTTATCAAATGTGGTAGATGGATTCTTGCTTTCAGTCCTGACCTCATAATGCAAGAGATAAAGTAGTAATATTATGACATTTTTGGATTAGTAATACCTTCCATTTGGGCAGGGTTTCAGTGTGGGATATGGTGATATATTAAAATTGGATCTTGTATATTCTATCTATTACTATTCATAAATTCATAATGTAGGATCATTTTCTCAAGTAGCTACTGAGATTCCCACATTATATTTTCTAAACATGCCAGAAATCAAATTTCCCTAAACATCTCTATTTATGGAGAAGAATAAGACAGTCTACACACTAGTAGTAATTAACATTGAGAGTTTACAATGTGTCTGGCACTTTGTTGAGTGATTTACATACAGTATCTTATTTTGAAGCTCTGAATATTTGTAATATGACTAGAAGCTAGTGTAGCCACAGTATCATAATACAAACAGCACATTCAAAATATTAGGTCATTGGGAAAGTCATGACGTGTTTATCTATGCAAAAAATGCATCATGACTTTCCCAGTGACCCAGTAGATTCATTAGAAGAAAGTTGGAGTCAATGGTCCTTAAGGCAGCATGGCCTTTAAGGACCCCCAGAGTGAAATGCACTGGACTGGCATTCACAGTTTATATCTAAGCACTATCACTAAATCTATTGTAGACTGTCCTTTTTTTCTATAGGCCTTAGTTTTTATACAGAAATGGAGAGGGTGGAAAGAGATGATCTGAAAGGTAGATTCCTTCTTTTTCTAATACCCTCTGATTCTTTTTCTACCAAAATTGTCTAAAATGTTGATCCCTTGCTTTTTGTAGCATCCTGTGATGCTATGTTTATATAGCAATTCTTGGCATAGACAAAGTGATCTGTTACTCAATGACCAGATGGATCCATCTCAACTTGTGGGTAGCTGAACTGTGCAGGAGTTACTGGGCTGTCCCCGTGCCTGTGTCTTTGTAAAAAATACAATGAGAATTATATATTTTTTTCTTTTGGTTCCTACCACAAAGATGAATATCTAGACTCTGACTTTTCAAATGAAAAGCAAATCTCTAATCTGTCACATATATCACAGTTATGAAAAACAAATTGGCTGCTTCATAGAAGCAACACTTTTACTTTTGATAGGGAATGATCTCCATAATATCACATAGATGAGAAATCTTCTGAATTCAAATGCTCAGCATATTTAGAAGGCACAACAAAAGGTGATAGTTTGATTTTAACAAAAGGAGATGGTTCACACAAACATGTTTTTCATACATTTTGTTTTGGATTTGGTCACTCTGTCTTACACTATTCTCTAAAATGTGTTAACTTTGTGGTTAATTAAAAACAAAAAGGGGTCCAGCTGGGGATGTGGTGATTAGGGTAGGTGGATCCCACATGACTGACTGTACAGTTTGAGTCCTGAACCTAGCAGCTTGAAAAAGCCAGGCACATGTGCAAGTGTGCCCAAAATCCTGAGAGGAGAATGGATTATAGTGTGGTCACCCCTGCCCCCCAGGGGGTGAGCTGTCATTCCTCCCCACCGTCTTTCTCCAGCAAGCACATGTATATTTTATAGCAAAAACTGGAAAAAAGAAAGAAAGAAAAATCCATTGTTTGTGAAGGAAAATTTTAAAATGTCCTTCATTTGTGAGATGCTGCTTTAAATTTCAGAAACCATATATAGGTTAGTATTTTGGACATTTAGAACAAAATGCAAATATTATTGCATTATTATTTTCTTGTGATTTTTTATTCTTCTTCCTTCATGAATCATTAGCAGATAAGCCCAAAGGAAGCAGGAAAGGGACAAAGAGAAGCAGCAGTGAATCTAAAAAGAAAATTGTCTGCAGGTAAATGACCCAGTGCACAATTGTCGACCCTGTACAATGAACTAATGGCTGTGTGTTGCAAAAACGAGATTTCAGATATCTAAAAATTTCATTTAGCACCAAAAACAGAAATGATAGAGTTTAGAGTTGTTAAAACCTGCTGAAAACATACACAAAGAGGAATTTCCTTTCAGTCAAAATTATATGCTGTGTTTATAATGACTATAATTTTTTATCTATGATCTGAAGACAAGGGCAATTTTATCACTTATAAATTATATCTATTAACTGAAAGGTAAGGTAACTGTTAAATTCACAGTACTCATGGCTAGTGGTAAATTTTCTCCTTTCTTTGAGGTTATTGTTATTTCTTTGAACTAAATTGCCATTCTTTTTCACAAAGGGGATACTTACCATTCCAAAAATCTGAAAGAAAGTACTAAAAGTTCTCCTCTATCAAAACATATACGTATCTTTTGGGGTAAATATTTTGAGCTTCTTTGAAATATTGGAAAATTAGAAAAGAAGTCAATTCTTTTCATCTAAGTGACATATATGATTTCCAGCTGCTGTTTGCTCCCAGATGACATTTGAATGTGCACGCTCATCTCAATAATTAAAACAGTGCTTTCTGTGAATCCAGCACAGATTAATATGTTGTTTTGATGTGTTAAGGAAAGTGTGATTCTTTCGAAACTTTTAGTTAAATATTTGTGAGGAATAGATGTCTTTCGCGTGCCATTTTAATTCAGATTCAGTGAATAAGTCAACACTTGAGACATAAAGCAATTGAATATTTACCAGAGAACGTCAGATAATGTTTTTATTTTATCTTTTTTCTTATTTATTACATTCAATCACTGTATATCTTTACAACATTGAAGATGAATTTTCTCAGCATGAATACCCTGTATGTTAGTCTAGAAGATTTCTTAAGAGATTGAAAGCTTAAAAATGATTAGTAGTCACAGTGAATTTACTTTTTTTTTAGGACAGATAGCTCAAAATGACAGCAGAATTGATACTATATACATTATGTGATTTATGAGGTAAGTCACCTGTTACTAAAAGAACTGCCAACAAATACCTACTAGCCTAGAGGTGATTTTTTTTTTCAGAATTTGAATTTCCAACACTACAATAATTTTTTAATTTTTTTTTGAGAGATTTTCGCTATAGGGCGCATACGCTCGCCAGACAGACAGAGAGAGATAAAGAGACAGAAAGCGAGAAATCACCCCCCAGGGGGGATGGTCACGCTGCAATCCCTTCTCCTCCATTCTCCTCTCGGGATCTTGGGCATGCACGCACACGTGCCCGGTTTGAGTTTTAAGCCACCGGGTCCGGGACACGAACTGCGGTCAACTACGTGGGAGTCCAGCGACATAGCCATTACGCTAACTGCTGGTTCCCTAATTTTTTAAGTTTTATAATTTCTTATTTACATTTAATTGTACATTTTGATGGCATACACTATGATTGTTCAAAGCATGTATGCAGTGTGTAGCCATCAAATCAAGATATTATCACATACATCTTTCACAACAAATAACCTTACATTCTTGTGTCTCTTTGACCATTTGTATGTCTTCCTTTGAGAGTTGTCTATTCAGTTTATTTGTCCATTTTTAAATTGGGTTATTATTTTTCTGCGGGTGAGCTGCTTGAGTTCCTTATATGTTCCACCTACCAATCCCTTATCTGAAATAGTTTGTATTTTTATCTACTCAATGTATGTCTTATAACTCTATTTATTGTTTACTTTGCTGTGAAAAAGCTTTTTAGCTTGATATAATTCTGTTTATCTATGTTTGGAATGTTTGAGGAAAAATTTTTGTTTCTTTGTTTTTGTTTTTGTCATAAAGTATGTGTGCTCACCAGAGAGAGACAGAAAGAGGGATGTGAGAAATCATCCCTAGAGGGGATGGCCACACCACAATCCCTTCTTCTCCATCCTCCTCTTGAGAATTTGGGCACTCACACACACACACATATCCAGCACAATTTTCAAATCATCAGGTCCAGGACTCAAAACCACTGTTGGCCATGTGGGAGTCCAGTGCCTTAATTATCACAATACCTCCCGGCTCTAAGGAATGAATTTTTATTTGAAAAAAAAAAAAGATTTATCACCTCATTTCCAGAAGAATGCCTATAGATATATTTCCTAATATTATCTGGGAGTGATGGTATCTGTGACTCATGAATGCCTCCTTATTGATTAAGTTAGTTATTACATTGGAGGGCACAGAGACCAGAACTAACTGAAATAATAAAGTCAGCTATATTTGGAGTTAAAGAATGTAAGAGTTCCTGGCCTAGAAATATCAGAGAAGACTAATCACCTTTGGATCAATTTTCTTACCCAAAATATCAATGAAGCATGAAGATGCTTAGTGGTAGATCCAGGAAGGGGAAGCTCTATATGATGGCCTCTAAAAATAGAAATAAGCAGATGATGGGGTAGATACACTGGAGACAAATGTCTTGCCTCTGGCACCGTGGCAAATTATTTCATGGAGAACAGCAGTTGATAATACACTGACTATATAGAATAAAGAATATGCTATTTTTTGTGCTCTGGTCAATTAAAGTAAAAAGTGAAATAGCAAATGGCAAAGCTCATGCAAAGTACTTCAAAAAGTTCATATGAAAATGTAATTAATGTACAAGTTTATGTCAGTGCAAAACATATTTAAATCTATGTATTTTTTCAAAATATGCATTTTTCATGAATATTTTGAAGACTACCTCATATATAAGGCACTGAGAGCCATGGGAAGTATTGGAATTCCAGATGCAAGGGAATGTTACATTCTCTCCTAATTAATAAGAAAGATAGAAACAAAGGAAGAAAATGATGAGAATGAGAAATGAGAAAAATTAGCATTGAATATAATTTGGGAAGAACCGCAAAGGTACTCATCAAATTTTGTAATATTTGACAATGTTGTTTACAAAGCTAGAGTGATAGTTTCTAAATTTTACTTCTTGCTGTGATTAGAGAAAAGGCCATTAAACAAATTTACTTCAGGGAAATGAAGGGAATTAGCAGAGAAACAGGATGATAAAAGGATGAGTGTACTAAAAGGTAAGCTAGGCCCCTTGAACTAAGCTAGGTCCCTTGAACCCTTAGTTTGTTACTTTTCTTACCTAGTTGTGGCGTTTAGACTTAGTACCTTATGTCTTACATAAATCTTGGGATTCAAGAGAACGTGTGTCTTTGTCTCATTGATTTGGGGAGAATTTTGTAAAATTATGATTAGAAGGAATTTAAAGGTAGATAAAATAGCCTCCTAATGTAAATTGTATTTCCACAGTAATATTGAAGATGGGATATGCCAGTGGAAATGTAAGAAGAATATCTCACATAAAGTTATCTTTAAAGTAAAGAAGAGATCCTTGTGTTTTTGGAACTTAAATATGTTTTTATCCCTTTTTTAAAAAAATTTCTTTTATACATGCAATCACTATACATCACTTCGCTTGTAAAGTGAATTCTTCTAGGATGAATACACTTCACATGAGTCTAGTTGAGGATACTAAACACGTTATAACCAGCAGACCATAATCCATTTCTTTGACCCATAAATGTCTCGCCTATCTGTTTTTCTCTTTAATATCTTTCCTCACATCTCCCTCTTCTTCATCTTCCACTCACACTGAATCCAGTATCTGTAAGCATTTTCCCTGCTTCTATATTCTCTAATCTCTCAGTTTCCACCATAGAGTGTGAACAGTTGTTATATATTAAGTGGAGACATACAGTGTCTCTCTTTTTCTTCATTTTTTCCCATTAGGTAATTTTTATTTTTTAAAATTTATTATTGTAATCTTGATAATATTACATTGAGTCACATATAAGTTTACCGTGTATTACATTTCTTTTCCAGAAAGAATACCATGCATATCAGTCAATACAAAGAGATTAAAATCCCCATCATCATCATCCAGTATCTTTCCATTATTTTTCCATATTATTATTATTCCAATTATTTTTAAACATTCAATCATTATTTATCATTTTGCTTATAAAAAGACTTTACCCACCATGTAATACTTCTCAGACAAGTCCAGTTGAGAATACTATACACGTCATCATCAATATGTAATAAATCATATCTGTGTCCCACTAATGTCACGCCTCTCTATTTGTTCTCTTGCTATCCTTCTCCATACTCTTCTCTTCTCCCACCCCATTCCACACTGTCTTATCATTGTTAACTATTTTCACTGCTTTTATGCCCTCCAATATTTCGATCTCCACCATAAAGTCCTGATAGTCAGTATATATTAAGTGGATACATACAGTATCTTTCTTTTGTATCTTGGCTTGCTTCACTCAACAATAGATCCCCCATATCTGACCACTTTCTATCAAATGCCAGGGTCTTGTTGCTTTTTATGGCTGAGTAGTATTCCATAGATTATAAGTGCCACATGTTTTCAATTCATTCATCTGTTTGTGGATATTTGGGTTGGTTGCATGTCTTAACAATTGTAAATAATGCCACAATAAACATAGATGTGCAAGCACTTTTGTGACTGAGCACTCTCCTGTTCTTTGCATAGATACCCAGGAGTAGAATTGGATCATATGTTAGTTCAATTTGTAGATCTTTAAGAAACCTCAATATTGTTCTCGACAGTGGCTGAACTAATTCCCAACAGCAGTGTAGGAGAGTGCCCCTTTAATACCATTTACCACACCCACAAAAATTGTAAGATATCTAGGAATAAATCTAACCAAAGAAGTCAAAGACCTCCACTAGGAAAACTGTGAAAAGTTAAACAAAATTAAAAATGACACAATAAAGTATGATATCCTATGTTCCTGGATCAGAAGAATTAACATAATCAAAATGGCAATTCTACTCAAATTGATCTACATATTTGATGCAATCCCAATCAAAATATCAGAGATGTTATACACAGATTTGGAAAAGACAGTAAGAAAAAGGAAAAGACAGTCATAAAATTTGTCTGGAGTCATAAAATACCCTATATTACCAGAGCAATTTCTGTGTAAGAAGAGCAGAGTAGGAGACCTCTCACTCCCTGACCCCAAAATATATTACAAAGCTATGATACTCAAAACAGCATGGTATTGGCACAAAAGCAAACAGGTGGACCAATGGAATAGAATAAAGACCCAAGAAATAAACACCAAAATATACACCCAATTAATTTTTGGCAAAGGGAACCAGTCAATCCAGTGGGAAAAGAAAAACCTCTTTAGGAAATGGTGCTGGAAAAACTGCATAAACCTGAATCTGTACTGCTATCTCTCACCATTGACAAAAATCAGTTTAAAGTGGATCAAAGATGTAAACCTAAGACCTCAAACTATAAAACTAGTGGTGAAAAACATAGGAAACTCTGGGAGACATTGAGGTAGGCAAAGACTTCTATTCAATATTAATCAACTGTTTTATGTTTCTTTAGTTTTTACTTGACTACAGTATAATACTACAAAAGGCACATTTTGGGGGCCAGTTGGTGGCATAATTGTAGTGCAACTGAACTGAAATGAGAAAGGTCCTGAGTTTGTGTCCTGAGACCTCACTGAGCATGCAATGTACTCCCCTGTGTCTCCATTACTTGGACTGGCTGAGACTGGTGTGAACTGCAACATGAAGACCCTCTTTTGGGAGTGTCACCCCCCCCCCAGAAGAGGGAGAAATGTAAACTTTTTTAAAAAGGCAGATTTTTGTTTTTTCTTCACTTCAAATCCTTTCCATTAAATGTCAAAGAATATCATCAGTGTTTAACAGACACATATATGATCAATGCATAAATACCAATTTTTACAGAGGAGTTAAAGAATGGGTATTCTGGTATTTAATATGGACAAACCAGGAAGAAATAATATATTTAAAAGAAAAATGACCAAAGCCTTGATTAAAACTGTGATTATATGGGTAAAGCAAAAGAACATCAATTCATGCAAGTAACACTGATTTAGCACCCAATATAAGTCAAGGGCAGATAATTACTAAGTCCCAAGTCCTGAAGATTTAGGTAGGGGAAATCATTGCATATATTTTCCATGACAAGAAAGAAATTCCTTAAGGAATTAAGAAGACACAAAAATATTCTCAGATAAAAACCAAAGATAATTTGTTGTTAGGAATTCTGTCCTTAAAGAGTGAAAGTTGTTGTCTAGATGAAGGAAATAAAAGAAAAAAGTTCACAACATCAAAATTTAAAGTATAGTGGTATGAGGGACAAGAAGGATACGTATAA
The DNA here is from genome assembly GCF_000334495.1 of Tupaia belangeri chinensis. Classification (NCBI taxonomy): domain Eukaryota; kingdom Metazoa; phylum Chordata; class Mammalia; order Scandentia; family Tupaiidae; genus Tupaia; species Tupaia belangeri. The sequence continues at coordinate 2,492,501 of NW_006202806.1, forward strand.
TAGACTAGCATTATCATTCATTTCTTAAATCATATTTTATGTTCAGAACAAGTTATATCACCTGATATATAGTGTATAATGTGTGCAGAGGAAATATTTAAGACAAAATGTTAAGAATAAAGAGACATAATAGAAGTAGATATCTATAGTTCACTTTAATTGGTTAAACAAAAAGTAATGCCTATTGATTGTGAATAGTTATGGATGTATATTATGGATTATAGAGAGCAACAACTGAGCAAACTCTTATACAAAGTAATACACTCAAAAGCATAACAAACAAGAATAGAATCCCTAAAAATATGTTTTTTTAAAAAAAGACTCAATAGACCAGCAGGTGGTCTGGTGGTTAACGCACTGTATCCCACATGGCCAACTCTGTGGTTTGAGTCCTGGACCAGGCTTGAGAAACCCTGTGTGTGTGTGCGTGCGTGCACACGCACCCAAATTCTCAAGAGGAGTATGGAAGAGAAGGGAATGTGGCGTGGCCATTCCCCCTAGAGGGGGGTGATTTCTCAATTTCCCTCTCTCTCTGTCTCTGTATGTCTCTCTCAGCAACTGCATGCACCCTATGGCAAAAATCTAAAAAACAAAACAAAATAACAAAACTCAAGACACTCAAAAGAAGGTGAGAAAAGAGAAATAATTGAATAGAACCAGAGAAAATAAAACATGTTGGCAGACTTAAGCCAGTTATCTCACTAATAACCTTAAATGTAGAGGGTATGAGTAAAATAGTTAATTTACAGAGTAGATAAAGAAAACATGGTCTATCAATAGTCTATTTAGATGAACTCATTCAAAATATACTGGTATAGGTAGACATTTTTTAAAAAGGAAAAATACTTGAAGCCAGCAGATGGCATAGAGGTTATGTCACCGGACTCCCATATCGCCAACCATGGTTCAAGTCCTGGACCCGGTGGCTTGAAACTCCTGTTGGCATATGTGGATGCATGTCTAAGACCCCAGAAGTAGAAGGGATTGTAACATGGTCATCCCCCCTGCGAGTGATTTCGCACTTTCCCTCTTACCGTGTCTGTTTCTTTTTCTCTCCAGCAAGTGCATGCAATATAAGGAAAAAACCTCTTTAAAAAAAAAAAAAGATAAAAGTTAAAATCCTCACTAATATTAATTTAAGAAAAAGCAGTAGTGGCTAAATTAGTGTTGGATGAAGTGGACTTCAAAGTAAAGAAAATTACCAGAGACAGAGAGGTTTTACATAATAATAAAACTGTAAGTACACAAAGATCTACCAATTCTAAATTATATTAATGCATGCACCAAACAACAGAGTGCAGTGCTAAAGGCTACATGACTGATCACAGGTTCAGATTTGAAGTGAAGAAAAATATGCCTGGTGTATGCATGCATGAGTGCAAATCCTGATGGTCTTGGTTCAAATCCCTGACCTGGCAGCTTGAAAATCATGCCAGTTGCATGTGTGTACATGCCCAAAATTCCAAGAGGAGAATGGAAGAGAAGGGATTTTGACATGGCCATGGCCATCCCCCATGGTGGATGATTTCTTACTTTCCCTCTCACTGTCTCTGTCTTTGCCAAGCGCATGTGTCCTATGCCAAAAACCTTAAAAAAAAAAAGAGTGCTTCTTT
>NW_006202806.1:2494267-2494722 GCF_000334495.1 Tupaia belangeri chinensis
CTCTCTCTCCCCCTCTCTCTCTCTCCCACCTCTTCTCTCTCTCCCTCTCTCCCACTTTCTCCCCCCCACTCTCTCTCTCATTCATGCACACACAACTCTTCATTGTGAACAAAATATGAAAAGTTAATAAAAACTGATAGTACTAGAAGGACTAATACGGACATACACAATTATAGTTGGAGACTTCAGTACCTTCTTTTAGCAACTGATAAAACAACTGGACAGAAAATTATCAAGGATATAGAAGAACTTACCATTAATCAATAGAATCTATTTTATATTTATAGAACATTTTAAAAACTTCAGAAAACAATTTTGTTTCGGTGTCCATGAAACAGGATATACTTTCCTGGGACATAAATCAAATCTCAACAAATTTTTAAAAATTAAAGTCGCTAATTGTTTTTTTTTTTTTGAGAGGTTTTATTTTGCTATAGGGCACGTGCGCTCACCAG
>NW_006202806.1:2494883-2501995 GCF_000334495.1 Tupaia belangeri chinensis
GTTGACTACATGGGAGTCCAGTGACATAGCCATTACACTAACTGCTGGTCCCTAAAGTCACACATCTTGATGTGCTTTCTGACAACAGTGGAATCAAAGTAGACATCGATTACAGAAAGTTAATAGGAAAACTACCAACATTTTGAAACTAATAAGAGAATTCTAAATAATCTGTTTAAAAAAAGAAGTCTCAGGCCAGCTGGTGTCATGGTGGTTAAGGGTGTTGTACTCCCATAAAAAAGTAGTCTCAAAATAAATTTTAAAAATATACTGAACTGAGTGAAAACTAAAATTAAAATAACAAATTTTATAGAACTCACTTGAAGTTGTGCTTAAGGCAAAATTTATGGCTGTAAATGCGTACATATATTAGAAAAGAAAAAAATTTTCAAATCAGAGGCTAAAGTCTGGGACCAGCAGATGGCATAATGGTTATGTCTCTAAACTCCCATGTAGTTAGCGACAGTTCAAGTCCCAGACCTGGCAGCTTAAAACTCACACTGGGCACATGTGCATGTGTTCCTAAGATCTTGAGAGGAGAATGGAAGAGAAGGGATTGCAGCGTGGCCATCCTCCTTGCTGGGTGATTTCTCATTTTCTCCCTGTCTCTCTCTGTCTCTCTGGTAAGTGCACACACCCAATAGTAAATATCTCTCTAAAAAATAAAGTCCTACATCAAGAAAATAGTAAATAATTTTGGGCAACATGGCTGGCGTGGAGGAGGCTGCTGCCTCTGGGAGCCACCTGAATGGTGACCTAGAACTGAACAACAAGGAGGAAGGAGCACCCCCTACAGCTGGGGAAGTAGCTAAGAAAAACATGTGGGAGAGAAACTACAGTAAAGGGGCTAGAGCTGTGGGACAGAGGGGAACCTGATAAAGAATCTGGAGCCTCAGTGGATGAGGTAGCAAGACAGTTGGAAAAGCAAACATTGGAAGATAAAGAAGGAGATGTTGATGATGAAAATGGTGATGGAGATGGAGCAATTGAAAAGAAGAAGAAAAATGAATAGAGGACAAGAATTTCAAACAGACCCTCCCTTTTGTTCCAATATGTGACCTGTATCCTAATGGTGTATTTCCCAAAAGACAAGAATGTGAATGCCCACCTACGCAAGGTGGTCACACAGCTGCTTGGCAAACTACAAGTGAAGAAAAGAACGCATTGGATCAGCCTAGTGATGCTATTTGGAATTATTTTTGAGAAACTGCAGAAGCACATGGACAGGTTAGAAAACACATTATGAACTGGATCAAGCGTGGGATGACAATGATAGTAATCTGTGAAAACTAGATTGGAAGCTAATAAAAGAGAATGGACTAGACACAGGTCTGGCATTTCCTACTGGGTGTTCTCTCAATAGTTGTGCTGCCCATTATACTTCCAATGCCTTTTGAGAAAAATGGTTGGATCACTTGGAAGGAAGTATTGGGTTCTGTGTAAAAATACATCATGACTTTTCCGACAATCTAATAAATACTTGATGGCTCCAAAGAATCTGTGTGATTTGGGCATTGTAGATCCATACCCACCATTATGTGATATTAAAGGATCAAAGACAGCAGTTTGAACAACTATACTGTTGCATCCAACATGTAAAGTTGTGAGCAGAGGAGACGACTATTAAACTTAGTCCAAAGCCACTGCAGCATCTTTATTTTCTAAGCTTTGTTGTAATACATTATACCAGAATGAATTTACACATTTTTTCTGCTTTAACAGTGGACGTATGTAATTTTTTTAAATCCATGTTTTGAAAAGAAAGAATTTGAACAAAGTCAAACCTTCTAATGTAATTAACAAGGAAAGCCCTTTCAGGACTTTCAAATGTTAACTGTTCCCCATTCCCCACCACCAGGAAAATATTTTATAGCTCAAATTAGTTAGGAATGACTTTACATTTTGTTCTGACAATGAAGAGATGCTTTTCAGATATTTATATTGCCATATTGTACTTAAATGTTTTGAACAACTACATCTAATTCTGCATCTAGGCCCTCTGATATTGCTTTTTAACCTTCCTGGAATTCCTTTTCTAAAAAATAAAGATATATTCCAGTCTCAAAAAATAAAAAGTAGCAAATAGGATAGTAATATGAACTCAAAACAAGCAGAGGGAAATAAACATGAAAACAAGACCTGAAATCAATAAAAATAAAACAAAAAAAAGAGAAAATCACTTTAAAATGATTCAAAGATGAATAAATTAATATAGCTGACAAACCTCTAGCAAAACTAGCAAAGAATACAAAACACAAATTACCACTACCTGAAATAGCACTATAGATCCTGGAAACATGAATATGCTAATAAAGGAGTGCTATTCTATGATGAAGTCTACAATTTAGATGAAATACACTGACTCCTAAAACAATCTTGGGGTCAGCCAGATGGTGTGCTGGTTAAGGTGGCTGGATCCTACTGCACATTTCAAGTCCCAGACCTGGCGACTTGGAAAATATGCAGGGTGCATTTCCAAGCCCCAAATTCTCCAGGCAGTGATCTCTCACTTTCACTTTCCCTCTCTGTTTCTCTGTCTCTCTCTGACAAGTGCATGTGCCCTATAGCAAAACAAAATAAACAAACAAAACCAACCTGACAGATAATAAAATGACAAAATAAACAAAACCAACCTGACAGATAATAAAATGAAATGAATTACTATACCCATTTTGAAGACTTTTATGTTGACATTAAGGAAAACTATAGTTATATAGGTTAGTATATAGTGGTATATTTAGACAGATAAAATATATTATTAAAACAAAATCTTCACAACTTTGGCCAGAAGAGGTTTTTGTTTTTTGTTTTTGTTTTGTTTTGTTTTGTTTTGTTTTGAGAGATTTTTGCTACAGGGCATGTGCACTGATCAGAGAGACAGAAAGCAAGAAATCACCCCCCAGGGGGGATGGCCACACCGCAATCCCTTCTCCTCCATTCTCCTCTCGGGATCTTGGGCACGCATGCACACGCGTCCGACATTAGTATAAACCACCACATCCAGGACTTGAACCACGGTTGACTACATGGGAGTTCAGTGACATAGCCATTACGCAAACTGCTGGTCCCAGATGAGTTTTGATACAAGTTTGAACACAGTTCAATAGAATAAGGATTGATTTTTGGCAAATGGTGATAGGGCAATTGTCTCTCTCTGTTTTTCTGGCAAGCACATGTGCCCTATAGAAAAACCTCTCCAAAAAAAAAAAAAAAAAAAGTGGGCAAAGGCATAAAAGATATTTCATATGTTCAACAGCACTAACCATAAGGAAAATTCATATTAAGACTTCAATAAGCTATCACTATCGTGTATCAGAAGCACTAAATAAAATTAAAGTGGAAATAGCAGTGACAGTGCCAAATGCTGCCAGAGAATACAGAGAAATTGGATCTTTCATATATTTCTGGTGACAATCTAAAATAATACAACTGGTTTGGAAGACATTTTAGCAGTTTACAAAAAAATTAAATATGCAAATTTCATATGACCAGCAATTGCGTTCTTGGCCATTTATCCCAGACAAATTAAAATGTGTCTGTACACAGAAACACTGTACACAATTTTCTGTAGTATCTTTATTCGTAATAGCAAAAAACTAGGAACAATCAAAACATGCTATAGTAAGTGAGTGGTTAAATGTAATGATATATACATATCATGGAATACTACTCATCAATATAAAGGAACAAACTATTAATAAATAGGGCATTATGCTGAATGAACAAAATATGCCAGGCAAACAGTTATACATTCTGTGATTTCATTCATGTAACATTCTGAAAATGACAAAACTATAAAGATGAGAGACACTTTAATAGTTACCTGGATTTAGGAATGGTAGATGATATTGGTGTGGCTACAAAGGAGTAGTGCATGAGAGATTTTTGTGATGATATAGTTTTATACCTTGATTGTAATAGTGGTTACACAAATGTGCATATATGATAAAATGGTGTAGACTATAGATAGAATTATACCAATGTTTATTTCCTGGTTTTTAAAACAGTGCTATATTTAAGAATATTAGAGGAGACTGGGTAATGGGTACATGGAACCTCTCTGAATTATCTTTGCAACGTCTTGTAAATATGTAATTACTTCAATTATAATGGTACATAATCATCTTTTATATATTGCTGACTGCTGTTTGCTAACATTTTAAGAATTTGCACCTATATTTTTGAGGGATACTGGTCTCTAGTTTCATTTCTTTTTCTTTTCTGTATTTTAAATTTTACATTCAGTTCCTTTCTTTTTTTAAAAAAATTACTTTTATTTATTTATTATTATTATTATTATTATTTTAATTTGCTATAGGGCACGTGAGCTCACCAGAGATAGAGAAAGAAAGAGAGAAGGAAACTGAGAATGTAAGCCGCCAGGTCTAGGACTTGAACTGCAGTTAGCCATGTGACAGTCCATTGCCCCAACCATCATGCCACCTGTTGGCCCCAGCATTCAATTTCTTTATGTCCACAAGAACTGTCCTTGTTGTCTCTTTCATCTTGGTTGAATTTTGGTAGCTTCTAGTTTTTAAAGAATTGTTCTATTTCTTTTAAGTTATGGAATTTATGAGCATAACGTTGCTCACAGTATTCTCTTATAATCCATTTAAGGGCTTTAGGATCTGTAGAGGTATCTCCTCTTTCACTTTTGATATCGATGATTTGTGTCTTCTCTTCTTTTTATCTTCGTCATTATTGCCAGAGGTTTATCAATTTTATTAATTTTTTGGAAGAACCATCTTTTTGTTGCATTGATTTTCTCTATGGTTCTTGGGTTTAAAATATAATTTATTTCTGCCCTCAGGTTTATTGTTTCCTTCCTTTTTCTTGCTTTAGATTTATGCTGCTCTCATTTTTCTAGTTTCTTTTGAAGCCAGAGACTAGGAGTGAGATGGTTAGGACAATAAAAGAGAAGTATGAGGAATTCTTGTGATGGGACTGTTTTCTATCTCGACTTGTGGTAGTTGTCATGTAAAATAGATGTGATAAGATAACTCTTGAGCAAAATAAACACACACACACACACACACATACATGCATATAAACACAAATGATCACATGTAAAATGGTGAAATCTGAATAAGATTGTCTCACTGTCACTTTTTAGCTTGTGGCATTATACTATAGTTATGCAAGATGCTACCATTGGGGTAAACTGGGCAAAAGAGGTACAAGATATTTTTGTATTATTTTTTACAGCTGCAAGTGATTCTGTAATCAGGCAAAATAGAAAGCTTTTCATGAAATGAAGGTGAAATGAAGATAGTCTCAATCATCCAAAAGTTAAGATAATTTGTCACTGGTAGTTATTAACAATGTCAATTCTAAAGGGCATTGTGTAGGCTGACAGAAAATGATTTTGTACAGAAAACAGACATTCAAAAATTATTTCATGTCTCCAAATATCGTTAAAAAAGGATAAATATATATCTTTAAAAACTGACTGCTTAAAACAACAATAATAGCAACAAAATTGTGGCTATCTTTCACTAGCGAAATAGTGATAATAAAAAGGAACAGGAGAGAAATAAAGGGAAAAAAGAAGGCAGAGGAAAAAAAAGAAGGGTAGACTACTTATTAAACACTTCAGTAAAAAGATAAAAATTGGCTACAGGGGAAAACCACAACCTTATATTGTTTAGGAGAAAATCACTTTAATTATAATGACACAGACCGGTTGTAAGATGCATGCAAGCCATAACCAAAAAAGTTTGAGGTTGCTGTATGAACATCAGACAAGGGAGACTTTAGGTAAGAAATAAAAGAAATTAAAGGTATTTCATAATGAAAAAATGGGCCAAATAAATAGGAAATATATAAAATTAGGATGTACTTAACAGTGTACCGGCAGAATGGGTAAGGACAAAACAAAACAAAACAAAACAAAACAAAACAACAAAAAACAAACAAACAAACAAAAACAAACAGGATGGAGACCTGTATAAATCGATGATCATATTGGATATTCTAATGCATCTCTTTCATTAACTGATACAATATGCATGTAAAGAGGTTGGGATACAGAGCTTGCAGATGGCATGGTGGTTAAGGTGCTGGATTCCTACAAGGCTCATTCCAGTTTAAGTCCCAGACCTGACAGATTGAAAATCACTTAAACATCACACCAGGCACATGCCCAAAATCCTAAGAAGAGAATGGAGTAGGAATTGTGCCATGGCCACTCCCTCCCTGGGGGAGTCATTTCTCATTTTTCTTCTCTTTGATTAGCACACATACCCTTGGGAGGTATGGGGAGGATGCTGGGATACCACAGCTGCAGTGGAGGTAGAAGAAGGAATGACTAGGGACAAGTAAGGGTAATAAACTTAATAAGGAAAATATTACATCTGATATTCCCTACCAGATAATCAATGTACTTAGGCATTGTAGTACTTAAAGTTTTGAAAATTGTATAGGAAGCTAGACATATTTAACATGAACAAATATATGTTGTCAGGAAAAACTAAATTATAAAATTAAAAAACAAATTGCCTGTAAAGCCTCCTTCATTGACCTTTCTATATTGTTTCACTCATCAACTTGTTCATTTTTGTTTTATTCCATAAGTGAGAGAAAGAGAGATATGGCACCCCTGTCAGGTCTCAATGCCACCATCCACCCGCTAACCTCAGCCAGCCTGGATCACGGACACACTCATACCCAGCATCACTCAGGGTGGTCTCTGGCTGTGAATTGGCAGCCTTCCCATGTGGGTCAGCCTCACAGAGCATCATGTTTTACTGCCGTGCCACTGACCAGACCCTATAACCTATTCTTCCTCATCTTCTACCTTTACCGTTCCCATAAAAATCAGCACATTTGAGACCAGCAGTTGGTGTAATGGCTATGTCAGTGGACTCCCATGTAGTCGACCGCGGTTTGAGTCCCGGACCTGGTGGCTTAAACTCATGCTGGGCGCATGTGCGTATATGTGTGTATGTGCCCATGTGTGTATCTCCTCTAAAATCCCGAGAGGAGAATGGAGGAGAAGGGATTGTGGAGTGGCCATCCATCCGGGGGCTGATTTCTCATTTTCTGTCTCTGTGTCTCTTTGTCTGTCTGGTGAGCACATGCGCCCTATAGCAAAAACCTCTCCAAAAAAAAAA
>NW_006202806.1:2502026-2514519 GCF_000334495.1 Tupaia belangeri chinensis
ACACCCCCAAAAAAAAAAAAAAAAAAAAAAAAACCCTGCACATTTAGCTCACTGTATCCTGCATGTTCATAAGTCCATTACTTCTTAGTCATCTTCTCCTTGCACCACCTAACCATATTTGACACAGTTTACAATTTCCTGTTTCTTTAGATCCTATTCCCTCAACTTCCATAATGTCATACTCTATTTGCTTTTCTATTTTTCTTGGTCTCTGGACATTTCTTCTCAATAAACAGATAATCTGGTTCTTTTCCATCCAACTGTTAATGCTTAGAGTTCCTCAAGGTGCCATCCTTTTCTCTTCTCATAGCTTACTCTGACTCTAAGGTATTATTTTCAAATGTTTGTCTTCATTTACCATCACATGCTGTCAACTGTTAAATATTTATGACTTCTGAAATTGAGGCCCTAATATCTAAATGAGTCTTTATTTGAATGGCTCCCAAGAATCTCAAACTCAAATGAATCCTAGTTTAAATCATCATCTCCTTTCCTAGCTTTTTCAAAATATCTGTCACCATTCACTCAGTCACTCAAGTTGCAAATGTGGGAGTAAATGTTTGCTCCTTTATTCTCAATTTCCAATCAATCACCACATTCTATGAGATCTTGTTTTTAAATATAGCTTGACTATCATCACTTATTTCTGTCAGTTTTACTAACAGTCTAGTCAAATTGTATGGTCTGCTATACTGAGATTGCCTATCAATAAGTGTCTGTACACCTAGAATTATCCCCTACCCTGTTTTAGTCCATTCTTAACAATGCATTGAAGTTTTCATGTTTGTTTTAACCGTATGCTATGTAACTCATTTACTTGATACTTTTCACTGGCTTTCCAGCATACTTATAAGAGACTTATAAGGATCTTTGACATGAATAACAAAGAAGCCCTACATGATCTATATATGGCCTCTGTTGAGACTGTCATGTTTATCATGCTTCACTTTCTCCCTCTTTTACTGACCTCTAGTCATGGAGGACATTTTCAGTTTCTGAATTATTTCCTGCCTTATTCCCTCTGCCTGTAGTACTCTCTGCCTTTGTCCTTTGACCCATGCAACACTTATCCTTTAGTTCTAAGTTTAAAGAGATTATTTTATGCTAAAGTTAGTCTGATAATTTTATGCTTCTAAAAATGCTATATTGATGCCTATAGTTCACATCACACTCTTATTTGCTGAAGATTATTTTCCCTAAAAACTATAGACTCTGTGAAGAGAGCAGTGTTCTCAGAACCCAGAAAAGAGTCTAGAACAAAATAGGAAAAAAAAAATGCTTGAATAAATTAACATATAAACAATTGACAATGCCATATATCAGTTATTATCCTATTGTAGCAACCAGAGTAGAGAAATGTCATTGTTGTAGGCATAAATCTAATAAATGTATCATAATGGGTCCTCTCTAGTTTTCTAAAAGAAAATGTCCTTTTAAAAACTATTTTTCCCCCAGCCTCTGTAGTGCACTTTGCAGAGAGCTATACTCCATAGGCTGGAGGCCTGTATTTGATTTGCAATCCAATCTCCAGACCAGATGGTGTGAGGTGTATCTGTAATCCCAGCAACTCCAGGAGGCTGAGATAGGAGGATTGAGCTCAAGGCTAGTGCGTGCATGTCTAAAAAAGAGCCAGGCATGATGACATGTAGGAGGCTGAGGCAGGAGGATTGTTACACGGTGAGACGCTGTGTTAAAAATAATAGTTATGATTATTTCTATTAGAAAAAAAAGTAGGGGCCATCAGGTTGCATGGTGGTTAAGGTGCCAGACTCGCACATGGCTAACTATGCTTCAAGTCCCAGATGCAGTGGCTTGAAAATCATGATGGGCATCTGTGTGTGCATGCCCAAAATCCCAAGAGGACATTGGAGGAGATAGGAAGAGATTATAGTGTGGCCATCTCCCTTGCAGGGTGATTTCTCACTTTCTCTCTCTCTCTGTCTCTGGTGAGCATACATGCCCTAAGGCAAACACCTAAAATAAATAAATAACTTTTGTTATTTCCAGTGGAAACATGTATTTCCATATATATTGTAAAAAAGAGCATATATAATAATATAGACAGCTTTTTAAAGTAATCTATCAGAAACCAAATAATAATAGATAGATATTATCTTTTCCATTCATTGCATTATCAAAAATATATTGTGTACTGGGTCTGTGTCAAGTAGTTTGTTTTTTGGTTTTGTATTTTTGTTTTCGAACTAAGGATATGGTGGTCAAAAAGGCATAAAAGTGGACTCCTATCATGGAGTTTGTGATCTGTTGAGAGAGAAAATAATTGATCAGTCAATCAATAATTTGATACTAGGTGGTGACAAATGCTATAAAGAAAAGTAAAGCAGGCCTAGTTGCAGCAGCTCATGAGTTAGAGCACTGTGGAGCAATACTGGAACCAGTTGGGAGGCCAAAGTTTAGATCTGGATTGACTTGAACACGTGTAATGTACCCTTGCATGCCTGTGATCCTGGCTGACTGGGAAGCTGGGGGTAGGATTGCTGCTTGGCAAGACCTCATCGGTGGTATCTCTTTCTCTCTCTCTCTCTTTCTGTCTGTCTGTCTTAGTGAATAAAATGAACAAAGTGAAGCAAGTCAAAGAAATTGAAAAGATTGAAATCAGGAAAGTCTAATTTTATGTAGAGAAGTACAGAAAGGACTTTCTTTTATTTTTGGAGAGTTTTTTTGTTTGTTTTTGTTTTCTGGTTTTGTTTTTGTTTTTGTTATAGGGTGTGTGCACTCACCAGAAAGAAAGAGAGGACAGAGAGACAGAAAGCAAGAAATCACCCCCCCCACACACACATGGGGGGGATGGGCACGCCGCAATCCCTTCGCCTCCATTCTCCTCTGGGGATCTTGGGCATGCATGCACATGTGCCCGGCATGAGTTTAAGCCACTGGGTCCGGGACTCAAACCGCAGTCAACTACATGGGAGTCCAGTGACATAGCCATTACGCCAATTACTAGTCCCTAGAAAGGGCTTTCTAAAGAGGCAAAATTTGTGCAGAGACCAGGCTAAAGGGCTAAACCTAGCAAAATTTGTGGAGCGACATTCTTGGTAGGAAGAAATAGCTCATGAAAATGTTTCAAGTGATCATAAAGGGGACATTTTTTTTTTTGGAGAGGTACATACGCTATAGGGCACGTGCGCTCGCCAGACAGACAGAGAGAGACATAGAGACAGAAAGCGAGAAATCACCCCCCGGGGGGATGGTCACACCGCAATCCCTTCTCCTCTATTCTCCTCTGGGGATCTTGGGCACGCACGCATACGTGCCCTGTGTGAGTTTTGAGCCACCGGGTCCTGGACGCAAACCGCGGTCGACTACGTGGGAGTCCAGCGACATAGCCATTACGCTAACTGCTGGTTCCCAAGTGGGCATGTTTGAAGAGAAAATGTCAGTGTGATTAGAGCAAAATAAGTATAGGAGACTGTATGGGAGAAGAGAGGAGAGAGAAGAAAAGAACATATTACTCATGGGCTTACAGACTGTAGTAAATATATTTTTTCTAAAGGTTAGGAGAAGCCACAGAAGCAATTTGAGACAGTGATATAATTTGATTTGTGCGTGTGTGTTTAGATTTTTTTGCCATAGGATATGTGCACTTACTAGAGAGAGACAGAGAGAGAAGGAAAATGAGAAATTGCGCCCCCTCCAGGGTGGATGGCCACACTGCAATCCCTTCTCCTCCATTCTCCTCTCAGGAATATAAGCATGTATTTACACATGCCCAACATGTCCCTCAAACCATCTAGTCTGGGATTGGAACTAAGGAGTTGGCCATGTGGGAATCCAGTACTTAAACCGCAACATCACCTGTTGCCCGTGTGTGTTTTCAACATATCTTTTGACTAATTTATACTGGGGGAAGAGGCACAGTGTTGGAATTAAATAATAAAACCATGTCTGTTTTAATCATCTCCACACAATCAGTGTTTGGTACAGTACACTGTTTATAGCAAGTTTTGCTAGATGAGTGAATGAATCAGATACAGTTTTCCAAGTATTGTACTAGACATTAGGATGAAGCAGTATTAAGACAAATATATCAAAATTTATGGGATACATGGGAACCAGCAGTTAGCGTAATGGCTATGTCGCTGGACTCCCACGTAGTCGACCGCGGTTCGTGTCCCGGACCCGGTGGCTTAAAACTCACGCCGGGCGCGTGTGCGTGCGTGCCCAAGATCCCGAGAGGAGAATGGAGGAGAAGGAATTGCGGTGTGACCATCCCCCCTGGGGGGTGATTTCTCGCTTTCTGTCTCTATGTCTCTCTCTGTCTGTCTGGCGAGTGCACATGCCCTACAGTGAAAATCTCTCCAAAAAAAAAAAAAATTATGGGATACAGAAAATATACTACTAAGAGAAAATTTTACAACATAAATACTTACATTTTAAAAAAGTAAAATCTCAGGAACTAACAGTTGGCGTAATGGCTATGTCACTGGACTCCCATGTAGTCAACCATGGTTTGAGTCCCAGACCTGGTAGCTTAAACTCACACCAGGTGTGTGTGCATGTGTGCCCAAGATCCAGAGAGGAGAATGGAGGAGAAGGGATTGTGGCATGGTCATCCTCCCTGGAGGGGGATTTCTTAATTTCCATCTATCTCTGTCTCTGTCTTTCTGATGAGCGCACGTACCCTATAACAAAAACTTCTCTAAGAAAATAAAAAGTAAAATTTCAAATTAACAACCAAACTTTATACCTCAAGAAGCTAGAAAAGACAAACAAACTAAGTCCAGTGTGAGTAGAAAAAAAGAAAGAATAAAGATCAAAGCAGAAATAAATCAAATAAGAACAGAAAAGCAATAGGAAAAATCAACAAAACTAAGAGTTGGTTGCTTGAAATGATAAAACAAAATGAACAAACCCTTAGCTAGACTAAGGAAAAATAAAGGGAGAAGACTGAAAGAAGAGGTGATACTATAGATCCCTCATAAATAAAAAGAATCATAAAGGACTTTTCAATAAGTATATACCAAAAAATTGGATAACCCTATAAGTGAATAGACTTCTAGAAACATACAACTCACAAAGACTGAATTAAGGGGGAAAAAAAAGCCTAAACAGACCAATAACAAAGAGATTGAAGCAGATATCAAATATCTCCAATTAAAACAAACAAACAAAAAAACTCAGCACCAGATGGTGTCACAGGTGAATTTTACCAAACATTTAAAGAAAATTCATACCAATCCTTCTTAAATTACTCCAAAAAACAGAAGAGGAAATATTTCCTAGCTCATTGTATTAAGCCAGAATCACACTGAATACCAAAGCCCAAGATACCACAAGAGAAAACCTACAGGCCAATATCTCTGATTAATAAAGAGCCAACAGTCCTTGCTAAAATATTAGCAAACTGAATCCAATGGCTCATCAAAAAGATTATACAACAGAACCAAATGGAATTATACCTGGGATGTAAGGTTGGTCTAACACATGAAAATCAATGAATGTGATAGTCCACATTAACAGAATGAAAGATAAAATCACATAATCATCACAAGAGATCTAGAAAAACTGACAATGTTCATCATCCATTGCCTCACATAATAAAAGCCATTTATGAGAAGTCCATGTAAGAATATAATCAATGGTAGAAAATTGAAAGCTTTTCCTTTGATATGGTATAAGGTGAGGATGTTCCTGCCTACCACCTCTACTCAGATAGGACTGGAAGTCCTAGCTCGAACAATTAGGAAAGAGAAATGTAAATAAAGCCATTCAAATTGGAAAGCAAGAATTAAAATTCTGTCTGCTTTCAAATAATAGAATGCTATATGTAGAAAATTCTAAAGATTTTATTTTAAAAAATGTTCAAACAGGGGGGACCAGCAGGTGGTGTGGTGGTTAAGAAGCTGAACACTCCCACATGGCCGACCATGGTTTGAGTCCTGGACTTAGTGGCTTGCTTTTTCACTTTCCCTTTCTCTCTATCTGTGTATCTCACTCTCTGGTCAAATTAAAATAAATGGATGGATAAAAAAAATTAAATAATTCTTTTAAAAAATTGTTGAAACCAATACATGAATTCAATAAAGGTTTTGTACAAAATCACAATATGAAAATCAGTAGCATCTTCTACACCAACAATGAACTACCAGGAAAAGAAATCAAGATTTTCTACACAAAAAAATACAAAACACTGATGAAAGAAATTGAAAATACACACACACACACACACACACACACACAGAAAAAATGAATAGAAATATATTCCATATTTATGGATTGGAAGAATTAATATTCTTAAAACATCCATACTACCCAAAGCAATTTATAGATTCAATGCAACTTTTATCAAAATACCAATGATATTTTGCACAGAAATAGAAAAAAAAAGTTCTAAAATTCACGACACCTTAAAAGACCCAAATAGTCAAAGCAATCTTTATAAAGCAGAGCAAAGTTAAAGAAATCATACTTTCTGAGACATCATACTTTCTGATTTCCAATGATATAACAAAGCATTAGTAATCAAAACAGTATGGTGTTGGTATAAAAACAGATATATAGACAAATTCAACAGGATAGAGTTCCCAAAAATATGTCCACCTATATGTGGGCAACACATTTTTACAAGGCCGCTAAGAATACGCAATGGGGAAATAATATAATAATCTCTATAAAAAATACTATTTGGAAAGCTTGATAACCAAAAGAATAAATTTTCACCTTTGCATACTGCTATACATAACTATCATATATATATATATATCATATATATATTTAAGTTTTAGTTGTAAGATATAAAAGTGTAAAATTACTAGACTGAAACAGGGGAAAACTTTCTTAACATTATTAACATTATTCTTGGATATTATTTTTTTTCTATGACACCAAAAGGACAAGCAACAAAAGCAAAAATAAATATGTGGGACTTCAGCTAACTAAAAAGCTTCTGCATAGCATAGGAAATAATATTAAAGTGAAAAGACAAAAAAAAATTAGTGAGCCATAATTTTAATACACTATTAAAATCCAAAATATACAGGGAATTCATAGAACTCAAGCAAAACAATACAAAAAAGGACAAATGATCTGATTTTAAAATGGACAAAGCTCCTGAGAAGACATGTTTTTCAAATAAGACATACAAATATCTAACATGTATATGAAAAGGTACTCTACATCACTCATCATCAGGGAAGTGTAAATAAAAATGACAATGAGATATTACCTCACACATGCTAGTGGCTGCTAGCAAAATACAAAAGATAAACTATTGGTGTTGGGGCCGGCAGGTGCAGTGGTTAAGTTTCTGGACTCCCACATGGCCAACCACCATTTGAGTCTTGGACCTGAAGGCTTGCTCTCTCACATTCTCTCTTTTTCCTTCTCTCATCAAATTAAAAAAATATATATATATTTTAAAAAGTATTGTGAAGATTAGGAGAAAAGTGAATCCTTTTACAACATCGGTGGAAATGTAAATTGGTATAGTCATTATGGAAAACAATATCAAAGTTCCTCAAAGTATTATAAATACAACTACCATAGGATCTATCAGTCCCTCTTCTGGGTATATATATACAATGGAAATGAAAGAAGTTATGTCAATGAAATTTCTGCACTCTCATGTTGATTGCCACGTTATTTATAATAGCCATGATATGAAAACAACCTAAGTATACATTTATGATGAATCAAATGTGATATATATATGTGTGTGTGTGTGTGTGTGTGTATGTACACACATATCATTTCTTTGTATATTAGTCAGCCTAGAAAAAGGAAATCCTGCCATCTGTGCTAATGTGAATGAATATGGAAGAATTATTCAAAGTGAAATAATCCAGGCACAATAACACAAATACTGCATGATTGCACTTATATCTGGCTTCTAAAAATGTTAAATTTGAAGAATCAGAGAGAATGGCTGTTATCAAGGGCAGAAGGAGGGAGAGAATGGGGAGATATTGGTCAAAATGTGTAAGTTTCAGTTACATGGATGAATAAATTCTACAGATCTAGGGTGCAGCATGGTGACTATACTTAATAATACTGGATTATATGCTTGAAATTTACTAAGGGAGTAGATATTAAAGTGTTCTCAACAAACACAAAAAAGAATAATCATGTGAGGGAGTAGATATGTTAATTATCTTATCTACAGTAATCATTTCACTATGTATAGCAAAACGTCATATTACATACCTTAACTACAAGAGGACTTTAAAGAATTCATGGTGCAAAAAAATTAAATTCATGCATTTTTAAAATAATAGGCATTTCTGTGAACTTGTTGAAGACCTCTCATCTATACACTTTTTATTTTAAAATTTTGAATTTAAAAAGTGAGGGCAGGCTATGGATTGGTAAACAGAATATAAAAAAATAAAATTACACGATAGGAAGGAGCATAATATTTTAGAGGGACAAAAGTTCATTTTGGCTGGAGCAAAGGAGAGGCAAGAGTTGAAGTTGGAGGGGCTGGCAGGTGGCGCAGTGGTTAAGGTGCTGGATTCCCATATGGCCAACCACAGTTTGAGTACCAGACCTAGAGGCTTGCTTTCTCACTTTCCCTTTCTTTCTCTCTCTCTCTGGTCAAATTAGGAATAATAATAATAATAATAACAAATAAAATAAATAATTCTTAAAAAGAAGAGTTGAAGCTGAAGAGACAAGCAGAGACACTAGGTAAAATGAAAACCACATAGCATTTATGCTGTTCAAAATCTCTAGGATAAATATGCTAACTGCAGAGTGATAGTTTTTGTAAGAAAAACAGTAATTGACAAACTATATTTCCAAATTCGTTATGTTCATATGATTTTAGAGAAACTTTGATGAGCTCAAATAAATTTAATTTGTATTTCTGACTTAATTCCAATGTTTATAAATTAAGCATAATAAATATAACTTAATGATGGTTGTGTTCTGATATATAGGGATTGCATTTGTTACATAAAAATTAAAATGGTAGAATGACTAAAAGGTATTCATATGGGCCCATGTACACATGCACACTACTTAGGCAAACAATATTTCAGAATGGTAATATTGGCATATTTTGTATATACTAATGGGAAACCACATTTTATATGCTGTGACGATGATTAGGGGATGAATGTAAATTAATTAATTTAAAAAAAGTTTCAGGAGGGAAAAAACACTAAAAAAAAGTATACGGACAATATATTACAACAAATATTTAGAATAATGTTTGTGAAAGTCTAATAGACTGTAAAGCACACATAGATAGTACACAAACATCGTTTCTGAATGTGGTGAAAATACATTAAAATTTGTATTATAATAAAAAAATGAATAATTTCTTATAGTTTCATAAAGTAGCTACTTAGCAACCTGTTTACTTTTTGTGGTAGTAGGCGACAGCTCCCCTGCCAAACTAAATATCTAGTAGAGGGTTGAGATGAAACACAACATTTTATCAATTCTCCCTTTTATTTTTTTCATAAAAACATTTCAATTTTTCTGTTATAATTCCAAACTATGAAAATTAGTGCATTGAAAGAAGCATACTTAGAAGTTTTATATAAAATTGTTTGAATTAATGACAATTCTGTTTTTGTAAAAAACTGATTTATGAATTATGTTTTTAAAATAGCATTTATTTACTTGATAAACAATTACAATTCAGCTCATCTTATTTCTTACTTTGTGAAGAAAGTAGTCTTCTCAAGTCAAAATATCAAGTGTAAAATCCACCATTGGTAGAAACATACTATGAGCTTTTAAATGTCTCCAATTTGAAAAAACAGGTAATATTTTGGGAGAATTCCTCTTATTTGAACATCGTCCATAGAATCATAAGACGCAAATCCCATTTGAGAAAGTGCATACTGTATAATAAAGCAGAGACTTAGAGCTGAGCACACAACATCCTCCTTTCAAAAGTACAATCAGAAGAGAGAGTTTTTACTCTTAAAGGGCTGTGAGGATAAGTAAAAATCAGCCAAAATTTCAGTGTGAATAATATTACGTGTGGCAAGGGACTGAACTCTTGGTATAGTTAGGAAAAGAATTAAATCCAAAGGCTTTGGATCCGTGCAGAGGAGCAAGTAGATACTGAAAGAGATTTGCAGATCCACTGTGTTTTAGGCAGGAAGAATGCTCGTTAAATGCAGAACGCTGCTCTGGCTCATGTGTTTGCTCCGAGGTGTAGGTTTTGTTCGACTGACGTATCAGATAGTCAGAGTGGTTACCACACCGACGTTGTAGCAGCTGCATAATAAATGACTGAGAGAATCATGTTAGGCATGCCCACCTAACCTAACTTGAATCATGCGAAAGGGGAGCTGTTGGAATTCAAATAGACTTTCTGGTTCCCAGCAGTCGGCAGTAATAGAATGCTTTCAGGAAGATGACAGAATCAGGAGAAAGATGCTGTTTTGCACTATCTTGATTTGTTACAGCAGCCAACTTATTGGCATGATGGAGTGACAGGAAAAACAGCTGGCATGGAAGGTAGGATTATTAAAGCTATTACATCATTATGAATACAATTAGAAGCTGACCATGACAAAGCATATGTTTGAACAAGCAGCTGTTAGTAGCTGGGGTTTGTTGCCGAGCTCTTCAAACTCTGCAAACAGTGTTGCTTTTACAGAACGGGTTTTAAAATTACCTTGTGCTGCGTTAGATTTTGGGGGGGTGTGCTTGTCTCTAACCTCAGGGAAACACTTCTGGGATAGAAATCAGTGTTAGAAGATTTTAGAATAAAGTATTTTCAAGAGTCTAGGTTTCTCCAGGTAGATGATGACGGGGGGTGGGGGGAGAATCTATGGGGAAATCTACCCCAGCTCAGTTAGATGCAATTTAGTTGCAAGGATTGATTGATATATTGGCATATTGAGACACTGAGAAAAATGAGAATGTATAGAATGTTTGGATAGGTTGAAAATTGTTACACTTGGTTTCTATTTTATGAGGAGTTTGGCTGTCAGTCATTTCTCCTCATCAATTTCTAGCTTTTGACATTTATTCAGTCATTCTGCATTATAGGAAGAAAATATATCAATATC
Organism: Tupaia belangeri chinensis; assembly: GCF_000334495.1. NCBI lineage: Eukaryota > Metazoa > Chordata > Mammalia > Scandentia > Tupaiidae > Tupaia > Tupaia belangeri. Next base: position 2,513,021 of record NW_006202806.1, read on the forward strand.
TCCTGCAGGGTTTTTCAACAACTCTAGCATCTGTTTCAGCTATTGAACTGTATTCACGTTTTGCCAAGTTGATGTCGACCCAGCTGGTCTATCATTTCTCGCTTGATTACTGCTCTTAATTTCTCTGTATCAGCTTGTTTCAGATAGGGCTTTGAAAGCTGTTAATGAAAAATGACAGAAAATGATAAATTATTGAAAATCGGAACATTTATTTATTTAAGAGCCTTAATGAGTTTTGTCTTACATTCTTTCTTGCCTGCGTACAATTTTTAGAACCCTTTTTTCTGTTTTGCAATATTTCTTTCACCTCCCATCAGTGGATTAGACTTAGAAGTACTTTTAAACAAATGGAGCATGAACTGGGCTGCATTTGGCTCCAAAAATAAAGTTTTGGGAAAAAGAGAAACAATTTAAGCTTTTTGTAGAAACTATGCATCGTTTGTCTATTCCATCTTCCTACGCTGTCATGGGGATCTGTCAGTGAGTGTATATTGGACCGAACATATTGAAATAATTTTTATCACCACTAGGGTAACAAGAAAATAAAACATTCAAAGCTGTTTTTAACAAGTGATTGCTTAAAACAGATGTCAAATAATACAGAAATAGATTTCCCTGAGTATGAAATGCATGATTATTAACTATATAACGCAAACTCTTTCAGCTTTCTACTCAGTTTCCTCAATAGGCTGAGTAGCTAAATCATCCAAGTTAATAGACTCTCATATATGAACATCTAATATGACCTTTCAGTGTCCACAGTGCTGTTCATATGTTCTGTGCCTTCTCTGTAGTAATTGTAACAGCCCAGTGAGTCTCCTTAAAGAACACTCCTGTTATGTAACTTTTTCCCCCCTGAATCTTAGTCCATGTTTTTCAATTACGTATTCCTCTTAGAAAGAGTAAGCTAAAATAATATGTGATTAAATATCAGTTAATCAATTAGTAACTGGTAGGCTAATTATACTATTTGGTGTCATCCAAATTAATTACTAACTACTGTTTTGAAAAACAGTCAAGGATTTGGGTGAGTACTTTTTAACCTTGAAGCATACACAACTGTGGTTGACTATGTCATTCATAATTCATATATACAGCAGGAAAGAAAATAGTTTTCTAGATGTGTAGTTTTAGCAGCAAAAATATTCTTAGCCATGTGGCTCAAGCAAGCCGATTATTTCCTCCTTTTAATACTTTTGAGTACTGTCTGTGCATTTGTACAGCTTGTGACAGTAGTTGGTTAATCTTTGGGAAGCTCAGACTGACGGAGAACTGTGCATTCAAATGATACAGTGTTACATATATATTTTTGGTTGGTTGACAAAAATAGCCTTATCTATACTATTGTTTAAAATATAGCCCTTTCCTGCTTATTTCATTTCTCAACTTTTTAGAATGATTTTAAGTAACAGTTCAAGTCCAGAAAAACTCTTTGACATTGCATCTTTAAGTAGGACTCTTCTTTTGTGAATTGTGTCCTGTGGGGGTGGGGGGGGGGG
>NW_006202806.1:2514592-2523148 GCF_000334495.1 Tupaia belangeri chinensis
AAAAAGGTTTTCTTTCAATGAAGAGAATGAAATTAAAATCAGCCACTGGCCCCCCATACCGCATTTTTTTTATTTGTTAGTTTGTAGCTTAGGCTTGCTTCCTTTGTGACTAGTAAATGCTCTGGATTTACTAGTAAGTGCTCTGGATTTGATTTCTTTGGCGAATGGAGAAGACAGACACTAGGTGGCACTAGCTGTTGATTATTAATGAAATCTTAAAGGCTTCGGGCCACACACCTGAAGAACAGGCATACCCTTATTGATAAATGTATCCTAAGAGTTGGAAATGCATGCCCATCTTTCTGGCTCCAGAAAACAATGAACATACAAAGAGATGAGACTATGGGAAGTCTCCAAATTCCAACAGCTTAATTATGTGTTTTCTGAAGTGATTTAGAAAAAAAAAGATAAAAAAGAAATGAATGAAAACAGAGTATAAGGGACAGAGGTGGGACAAAATGAAATACATTGTAAACACTTAAATATATTTTAATATATAATTAGAGAGATTTTGATACATCTTTGAGGATTTTCCCCAATTCTCTACATACACAGATTATTTTCCCATGGTATTTATACTATAAAAACAACTATTTGTCTCTTTTGGGCAAAAATCATATTGGACATCATTATTTTTAAGTCCAAAAGTGTCCCTTAATTCTTTTTTACTGACAACACTGTCAAGTGAAATTTCCCACATGTGATGGAGTGGCTGCCTTTCAGGTGGGTTGCTTCTTCATCCAGAAGGATGAGCAGGGGCGACACTATCAGTTAAGAAATATGCTTTGAAATGTTGTTCCCGAGAAGCTTGTTCCATCCTGTTATTCTCTCATTCTCATGTCATCTGTCTTTTAAGAACAAAAAAGCAAATAAAAACAAGCCACTTAAGCATGCATGAAATATACATATGTGCATACACGTGAGTACATGCATTGTTTTAATTTTTTCTAGACTGTGTAAAAAGAGAGCCATAACAATATTTTTAATTGGCCCTCAAGTTAATAAACTAGAATCAAAAAAGAGCAAAGAAAGTCCATAATCAAAATGGGGAGAGTAAATAACTGCTCATAACTGGAAATATTTTTCCCCAAAACAATAAGCAATATTTTTACCTCACTAGGAATGAATGGAAATTCCTGAGGAAGCTGAGATGTTTTATGAAGTGTGGAAAGGTTATAAAGGTTTTAGTCCTCCAATGTTTTATGAAAAAGTATGCAATATGACTAGTTAACTTGATTATAGCATGAACTTTGGTGAAGATTTTTATGATGCCCATATGGTCAACATAGAAAAAATGTTTGCTATTTGATATAGAAGTTTCTTAGAGAAATCAGCTTGTTCTCTTTTTTTCTTTTGGAGAGTTTTTTTTGTTTTGTTTTGTTTTGTTTTTGCCATAGGGCGCGTGTGCTCGCCAGACAGACAGAGAGAGACAAAGAGACAGAAAGCAAGAAATCACCCCCCAGGGGGGATGGCCACGCCGCAATCCCTTCTCCATTCTCCTCTTGGGATCTTGGGCACGCACGCACACACGCCCTGCGTGAGTTTTAAGCCACCGGGTCTGGGACGCAAACCACGGTTGACTACATGGGAGTCCAGTGTGGCCATCCCCCCTGAGGGGTGATTTCTCGCTTTCTATCTCTCTGTCTCTCTCTGTCTTTCTGGCGAGCACACATGCCCTCTAGCAAAAACATCTCAAAAAAAAAAAAAAGAAAAAAAGAATGGAAGTGGGTGAGCAGATTACATATGATAAACGATCTCACAAGATTTTATATCCAGCTATAGAACTGATTTCTATTAGTTACCATAGGAAAAACAATAAATAGGAATGATACATAAATAAGAAAAAAACTAATAGTTTTATTTGGAATAGACTTATCAATGGTATCTAGGTCTACTATAATTCTTTATAAAGACAGTCATTGTCTTATAATTTTTTTTTTTGGAGAGGTTTTTTTAACAGGGTGCATTGTGCTCGCCAGAAAGACAGAGACAGACAGACAGAAAGTGAGAAATCACCCCCTAGGGGTGATGGCCACACCGCAATCTCTTTTCCTCCATTCTCCTCTTGGGCATGCACCCACACACACGGCTGGCATGAGTTTTAAGCCAGTGGATCTGGGACTCGAATTGTGGTCGACTACATGGGAGTCCAGTGACATAGCCATTACGCCAAGTGCTGGTCCCATAATATTCAAAGTATTAAACAGTTGTTTGTTCTTATGCTAACAGCCTCAAGCTTCTCATTTTACAAATACTACTTATTCCTTAGTTGAAAGTTTGGTAGTGGCCTATAAATAGGCATTTATACTCAAATGTTATAATTGTTAATTTTATCGCAGCTAATTTTATTAGGTAAGAGATGCTTATATGGCATTTTACAGATAAATATGAGGCTTAGAAAGTAACTTTTTCTTTTCTTTTTTTTTTTTTGCTACAGGGCGCATTGCGCTCACCAAAAAGACAGAGAGAGACAGAGAGACAGAAAGCGAGAAATCACACCCGGGGGGATGTTCACACCGCAATCTCTTCTCCTCCATTTTCCTCTCGGGATCTTGAGCACACATGCACAAGTGCCTGGCGTGAGTTTAAGCTACCGGGTTCGGGACTCAAACTGCGGTTAACTACATGGCAGTCCAGTGACATAGCCATTACGCTAACAGCTGGTCCCAGAAATCAGCTTGTTAAGTTAACCTATCTTTGGTGTATAAATTAAGAAATCATTGTAAATCAGTAAGAAGACCTGTCAAAGGACTATGGTATAGTTCTATAAACCTGGCTTCATCTGACATCAACTATTCTCTTATACTATGCCTTATGATTTTGTTCTTGGCCCCACTTGCCCTATGAAATATTAATATGTAAAATCTGAAAAAAGATTCACAGAGTTTGTGTAGATGGGAAAGAGAACAAATAGATTGAAGTTATTAGGCTACCAAAGGATTATGACCACCTAAAAACTGTGGTGAGGCCAAAGAGATAAATCTAATAAGACTAAATATAACATCCTGCACTAAGGTTCAAAAATAGTCCAGAAAGTACAGGACATGAAAGTTAAAGCTAAATAATAATTCATTGAGTAAGACAGCGATTTTGTTGTCCATAGTCTCAGTATCAATTGTACTCTTACATGGAGTCAAACTACAATGTAACAAACTAATATTGTGAACATATATCCTGAAAAGGAAACAAAAAAGAAAGGGAGAGACAGACAGACAGACAGACACCCCCAATAGAGTCTTCATGCTGTGAACTAACCCCCCCCCAGTCTCAGCAGACCTGGATTGTGGGCACTGAACCCTTGCTCAGTGTGCACAGGGAGTCCTGGGACAGGAACCGAGAACCTTCCCATGTGTGTCCAGTTGCATCACCACCATACCACCTGGCCCCTATATATGATTTTTGAAGGAACATTATGGTCTGAGAACAACTTTAACATGCCTGGATGGTAAAAGGTTCTGGAAACTACAATATTTGAGGGGGAATTGAAAATTCTAATGAAGTGAAAGTTCAAGAAAGGGAGAAGAATAGAAAAGGAAGGAAGAGGAATAGGGGAAAAAAAGCTGACTTCAAATATTAGATGAGTTATAAAGCAGAATAAGTTTTAGAGTCATTCCAATTAATATCGTAAGCAGAGAATTGACTTTGTGATACTGCAGTCCTTTTGCGTGAAGTGTTTAGTACTAAGAACAGATTTCCTGCACTAAGGGGAAATTGAAGATGTCAAAGATAATTTCCAACATTAAGGACCTGTGAGAGTCTGGCTGTGTTGTCACAGTGCTAGTACAACACTTTGCAATGCTGGAAGCCATACGGAAAGTTGGTGTTCAGTTACTAAGTTGACTTGTATATACTGGCCTGGCTAGCTGGGAAGGCTGGGCTGGAGGTGGGGGTGAGGGATCATGGCATAAGACTCTGTTGAAGGTATTTGTCTCTCTCTCTCATAAAATATAAAATTTATATATGTGTATATATGTGTGTATATAAATAAATAAAGTCTGTGAATCTAATTATTTCATGAAAAAATATTTCCCTTTTCAAATACTTTCCTTGAGTGTCTCTAATACTACTCTTGAGCCATCCAGGTTAGGTGTCAGTAAATTAAGGTCCACATACAACATGTATTTCTGCTCAGCCAAAGAGCTAAGAATGATTTTTCAGATTTCTAAATTATTGTTTAAAAGTAAGAATATTTGGGGCCAGCAGGTCACATGGTGGTTAAGGTACTGGATTCCAACATGACCAACTACAGTTTGAGTCTCAGACCCAGTGGCTTGAAAAATTATGCTGGCAAGTGTGCATATGTGCCCAAAATCCCAAGAGAAGAATGGAAAAGAAAGAATTGTGGTGTGGACATCCTACCTGGGGGCAGTTTCCCACTTTCCCTCTTTCTGAATCTGCCTGTCTTTCCTCTTCAGCAAGCACTACACCCTGTCACACACACACACACACACACACACACACACACACACACACACAAAACCCTAAAAACAAGAATAGTTGATGATGCATGAAAATTATATGAAATTGCTATTTAAATGTCTATAAAGTATTACTGGAAGACAGCCAGAGCCATTTGTTTACATGCTATCTATGATTGTTTTCATGTTAAAACAACAGTTAAGTATTCGTGACAGAGACCATATGGGCCACAAAGCTGAAGTATTTACTATCTGGCCCTGGATTGTGAAGTTGGCCAACCTCATCTTTAAAGTATAAGGAAACTTTTATTTTTTTGTAAAAATAACTAAAATTATCTAGAGCAAATGGGGTCATAATTAAATATCAGTTGAAGACCATAAACATAAATCATGACCACCCATATTTAAGTACTAGAAACTAAAACGTGGTTCAAATATGTAGTTAAATATGAGTGCATTTTGATTGCAAATTTATTGAGAGATTTTACTTGGTTAAGAGTCCTTATTTAATGTTGGTATATATTAAAAAAATTATGCATGATGATTAAGGTGCTGGATCCCACCTGGCTGACTCTGTAGTTTGAGTTCTGGACTCCACAATTTGATAAACATGTCAGGTGTGCTGTGTACATGCCAAAAAACTATGAGAGAAGAATGGAGGAGAAAGAATTGCGGTGTAGACATCCTCCCTGGGTGGTGATTTCTCACTTACATCCCCCTCTAGCAAGCACACATGCCCTATGGAAAAAACATTCAAAACAAAACAAAACAAAACATTGAGGTCTCTGGACCAGCTCCATGGCACAGCAGTAATGCTCAAGAGAAGCCAGATCCTACATGAAGACTGATTCAAATCCCCAGCCTGGTAAACCTGAATCAGATCAGCACGTATGCAAGCACCCAAGATCTGACAGCCTTGGAGTTTAGAGGAAGGTGAATCACAGGATGAGCAGACCCTGTAGAGGGTGGTCATTTCTCTCTTGCTCTCTCTATATCTCCCTATCTCTCACATGCACATGTACACATGCCCTTTATAATGAAGAGAGATATAGTAAAAATCAATTGTAAGGACTCTGCAGTCATTGATGCCTACGTATTGTCTGCTTTACCCAAGCCCATTGGCCATGCTGAGCTTACCTATTTGCTAAGATTCAGTTCTTTTTATTGTTGGTGTTCAATTGGTGTGTGATTTCAGGAGACGTACAGATAGCACAGAAGTCAATAGAAAACAAGGTAAAGTGAGTGGAACTCACTTTGTCCAAGAAATCATTCTTCTCTTCATAGGTCTATAGAGACTAAGCTTTTACCTGGCAGAGTTCTGGAGAAATTCGCATCTTTATAAAAAGATGAGTGTGTTTTTTATCAAATATGCCCTAGAAGGGGTAAAAAATAATAACAAGTGAAAATAAATGTGCTGTACTAGAAGGGAACATTTGAGGCTGTTAGTAAATGATTGATAAGACATGCTAGTATTAAAAGTTAGCTGTGAGATATTGATGAGTTATTTCCCCAAACATGACAGTGTAAGAGAAGGACTTTTTTCCCGCTAAGTCATAGGAGAAGCCATAATCAGATTATAAGCATAAAATTAAAGGACTATGGACTTGCCACTATGTATTATAATCTCTATAGTTTTATAATGAAAAACCAAGATTTCTGCATTTTTTTTTTGGGGGAAAGGATATCATTTCTGCTCACTGGTCACACTGGAATTTCTTGGTAAATCCATAGGATTCTTATTTTATTTCCATGAGGATGTGACTGAGCAGCTATCTTGTGATGCCTGTCTCTATGGTAACAGATACAAGGCTTAAGGATCTGAAGGAAATTTTTCCTATTGGTTTAGGAATATGGAGCGATGAAGGAGACTCACGGAGGAAAGGATAAAGCGGGGCAAAGGCAGAGAAGAGACAACTGAGAAAAAGTTGTCACACGGAAGCATTGTTCTGTTTGAAAATCATTTCATTTCCTCTAAATCTATCTTAGAATGAAATAGCCACATGCAAGTAAAGTTTCAAAAACATTTTAAGTGCTGTTTTGTAACCCTGCTGTCAAATGCACATAATCAAAATCACTCAATTTTTTCTCTTTATTGTCTTGCTTTTCTCTATTGAGGAAAAGACGGCTGGTGCCTGAAACTGGAAAGAGGAGGGCAGTACCCTTGGCAAATTCAGTTCTTGTAATTGCTATCAGAGAGCTTGATCTTTTAAAGGACTTTCTTTATCTTGATTCCAAGGGTGAGGATATTGCACTCTGTTTGGAATTCCTCATAATCACTGAGCTTCTCAGGGAATGAGAAAAGTACACTGGCCTTCCCAGATAATCTTTTTTAAGTCCATTTTTCTTTAAGACCAGTAATAAATATGACAAGTAGCACTACTTACTTGATAACTCAGCATATTTGTAGTGTGCCAGGTAAGATTGTGTGCTTTTATGGATAGATACTTTACGCTGTTTCTCATTCTAATAATAATAAGTAAATGAAAACTCCAAGAAGTTTAAAAATATTTGATTTTTCCATTTCTTTCTATATTTATCTTACTTTTAGTTTAGAAATAAGTATTAGCCATGTTTGAATTGTTTCATAAGACAGATAATCATGACTCTTTTTTAGATTCAGATAGCCAAGGTGTTATCAGCTAAACTATGTAAAATGTTTGTGTCATTCATATGTTCATCAGGAAAATATAAAATCTTGAAGGCGAGAGATGGCTATTTTGGGATGAATCTCTTATATATACTTCTAATATAAACATGGATATTGATGTTTCACTTGTCCTGAGGTCTTCATATTGTAGGGTTAAAGGGGAAAAAAAAATACAATATTACAAGTGAGCAAAAAATTTATTACTTGATTAATGAAGATTAATATTTTCTAGATTGAAGATCAATGTATTTCAAATGATACTTTCTATGATAAAATTTACAAGTATTTTGTGTTTATTATTCACAGGTCATAGTGCTTTAAACTTTAAATGATTAAAGTCTTTTTATGCTTTATTTTCTGACCCCCAGAAATTTATAGATTCTCTATGCAGATATAACCTTTCACAAATTTAATCCACTCTATGTAGATATTAATAAAAGATATGACAATGTCTTCAGGCCTTCTTCATACTGTCTTTAAATTAAATTAGAAAATAGAATTAACTGTAATGTTTCAGTATCTCCTTTGCTAATTTTGGAAAGTAATTTTTTAGCAGAGAGCCTTTTTCATAACCCCACACATTTTGATCTATAGACAGTAATTGTCGTGTAGAATGTGTTCTGAAGCCTACATTATATATTAAACATACATACTACTTTTGAAAACCTGACATCAACTTAGTTTATAAACATAGGAAGTATGTCTAGCTTGACTGACCTCCAGGAAACTCCTTATTTTTTTCAGCTTTGGGATTACAAACCAAAGTGCCCTGCAGGAAATAAGTAAACAGGTAAAAAGATGCTCTAGACAAAAAGATGATGGGAAGTAAAGATGAGGATCCTTTCTTCTGAACAAAGCTTTATAGAGGAGGAGGGGGATGGCTGAACTGGAAGGTTGAGTGGTACACAGATTAATCTCTGTCCATATACACATAAAGGCAAATGGTAATTATCACCTTCCCAAAAGAAATATTTACATTACTTGGCAATCTGAAATAAGGTTATAAATACAAGTAACTGAGAAAAAATAGAGAAAATAATCTTAACATCATGATTCTGCTCTGATCATGGCACTGTTATCGTTTAATGTAATTCTCCGCATCATTCTGCTATGAACATGGCACTGTTATCGTTTAATGTAATTCTCCCAGGATAAAACATGACAAGAACCATCATATTCAGATTTTACTAGCACAGGTTTCCTTTTTACCTATTACGGGTAGAATTATTCAGTACAGCAACAATAAACTGGATTATGGAAAGTGACACTAATGCTAACCTGAAATTATATGGGTTTTAGGTGAGTTGTGGGACTCATTTATGTTTTATGACAACTGTGAAAGGGGAGAGAATGAATAAAAGCCCTTTTGTGATGGAAATTTTACATTAGCGAGTAGGTATACAGGTTCCTTGGTCGTTGGCTGCTGACCGATCACAGACTGACTCTGGCAGCCACAGTGGCAGGGGATAGAGACCCCACCCCCCCCCGGGC
>NW_006202806.1:2523270-2547870 GCF_000334495.1 Tupaia belangeri chinensis
ATGATAAAGATACGGTCCCGGAGGAATTTAGGGATGAATGTGCTTTACGTGGATGAGAAGAGGAAACTATCCACAGTGACAGCTTACCAGAGAGCAGCAGCTGTGAATCCAGACAGAAAAGCCGGTTTAGGAATGAGCTGGAGGCTTCCAGTGTTCCTAGTTTGAGTGATGTTGGAGGAACTAGCAAGTCTATCAGAAAGCAAAATGATAGCTGAAAGGAATGAAAGCAAATGCAGTGAAAAATAGTTAGAAATTCAAAGTAAAGGGTGAAGTGACATATTTGAAGGGTCACTTGAAATGAGGAGGGTGCTTTCCAGCTGTTGTTCATCCTCACTAGAATTAAACCTAGAAGGAAGAGATTTAGACTGGTACAAAAGTCAACTGCCGACAGTAAGATTAAACGTTTTTTAAAACCATGTGAATGTGGTCATGCAAACTTTCTTTCTAGAGGATTTCCAAACAGTTACCTCTCATTAGTCATTTGTGTTCCTAGAAACTCTCTCTTATGCTATTTTTTTAGAGAAATTGTCATTTTATTTCACTGTCCCTCTACCTTTAGTAAGAAGGTAGCCGAGAATGTTTTACTTATGATTAAAATTAACTGGATCATAGAATCAGGCCTTGGAGATTATACAGGTGTGCTGAAAGAATGGCATCTGATATAGGACAGACCTGTTACTGCATAGACCTGTCACATAAGGAGAGTCTGTTAAATAATCACTAAAGTTTCTTCCCATTTCAACATCCTCCAATCTAATTGTTCTTCTGCTTCACTCCCAACTCATCCTATAAAATTAAAAAGGCATAGTTTTACTTTTTAGTTTGGAGTAGGAAGTGAGTAGGACATTTTCTGAAGAACTGCATTGTACAAAAAGTCTCTGTCTCTTTTTTAAAAAATATTATTTATTTAATTTGATTTATTCATTCATTCATTTTAATTTAACCAGAAAGAGACATGGGGGTGGGGGGGATTAGAAAGCAAGCTGCCAGGTATGGGACTCAAACTGTGGTCAGCCATGTGGGGGTGTCCAGCACCATAACCGCCATGCCACCTGCTGGCCCAAGTCTCTGTCTTTTAAGTAGTACATTTTTTGAACCCAAGAACTGTTTAGAAAGTCTCTTTCCTTCTCTTTTTTCCCCCTCTCTCCCCTCCATTCTCTTCCTACATTTACAATACAAATGTGTGTGCATGTGTGTCTGTAGATATCTCTGTCTCTTGCTCTGACTCTCTGAAGTATTCTAGTTATGTAGACTAAAGACAAGGGAATTTTCCTCCTAGTTTTCATTAGTGGAATAATTACCCTGTATAGATGGAAGAAGATTATTTTATCCAGCTTGATTTCTGAAACTTTTTTTTTTTTTACTGAATTTCACAAATATATAAAAGTGCAGAAATCAATAATTATACAACTTGATGAATTTTCACATAGTGAGCACAACCCAGTAATTACCCAAAGCAAGAAATAAATATTACCAGCATCTGAAAACCCTGATCTTATCCCTTTTTAGTCAATATTCTCTCAAAAACAAGCTCCATACTGACTTCTTACTCATGATAGATTATTAGGATAGGTGGTTTTAGAATTCTGTAAGTGAGGCATGCAGTATGTACTCTTTTGTTTCTAGTTTCTCTTTTTCAACATCATGTTTATGAGATCCATCTATTTTGTTGCTTACAATTGTAGTTCAGTCATTCCCAGTGCAGAATAATATGTTATAAAATGAATGTACGGTAATGTTCTTGCTCCATCTACTCTGGACCGACATTTGGATAGATTCCATTTGCAAATGCTTAAAAATACTAGTACTCTGAACACTCTTATACTTTTTTTCTTGCACTGTGCATACATTTCTGTTATGAAAATACCAAGAAGTGAAATCATTAGGTTATAGAAGAGCCAAATACTTGCCTTTGTTTGGTAATGCCAAGTAGTCAGTCTGTCTGTCTGTCTGTCTTTCTTCCTCAAGCCTCCAGTTCCAGGATTCAAATCGTGGTTGGCCACGTGGGAGTCCAGCACTCTCAACCACCATGCCACCTGCCAGCCCCCCAAGTAGTGTTTTAAAATAGGTAAGCAAATATGCTTAACTATCATCATTTTATGAAAGTTCTGGATATTGTTGTCATCATTTAGTGTTTTCACTATTTCATTTGAGCTATTCTGGCTTTTGTGCTCTAGTCTTTCATTGTGGTTTTATTTCCTAATAACTAATGAGTCTGAGAACCTTATATATGTTTATTGATTATGTAGAGGCTGTATTTAGTAAGGAGCTGTTTTAGTCTTATGTTCATTTTTTTTTACTGAAATGCCATTTTATGTTTCATATATAAGAGCTCTTTACATTTTTCTGATTATGGCCACCCTGTGTTTTATACAAGTGGTCCTCAAAAAGTTTATGAAAAATGCATGGTATGGAAAAGTATAGATGAATTTCAAAAATTTTTGTACCAAAGCAAACTCATAATTTAATTCATGTTTCCATGGACATTTTGTAGTACCTGCACATATGTTGCCAACATCTAAACAATCTTTTATGGAAGCCTAGAATTTTGAAGCCCCAGAGGCCCTTAAAGAATATCTAGTCATAGGGCATGGAAGTTACTGTAGCTGGATCCTACATGGCCAACTGCATGGATTGAGTGCCACATCCGGCTGCTTGAAAATCGCCCTAGGCACGTGTGTACATGTGCCCAAAATCCTGAGAGGAGAATGGAAAAGAAGGGATTGTGACATGGTCATGCTCCCTGGGGGATGATTTCTCACTTTCTCGCTCTTCCTTTATATTTCTGTCTGTCTCTCTTAAGTGAGCGCATGTATCCTATAGCAAACTATCAAAATAATAATAATAATAATAATAATAATAATAATAATATCTAGTCCCATTTCTTAGGTTGACAGGTAAAGAAACAAATATATAGAGAAATTATCAGTTCTTTTTTTTAATAATTATTTTATTTATCTTCATTTATTTGAATTTGAGCAGAGAGAGACACACATACAGAGAGAGAGAGAAAGTGAGAAAGCAAGCAGCCACATCTGGGACTTGAACCACAGTCGGCCGTGTGGCAGTCCAGCACCCCCAACCACCACACCACTTGCCAGCCACAGAAGTTGTCACTTCTTTAAAGTTTCTTCGAGTTAGAACTTATGACCAAAGATAGACTGTAACTCTCCTGACACTGAAGTAAAGTATTTTTAAATTTTTTTTTCTGTTAAACCATGTAGATTCTTTAGTCCCTTACATTACAGTAATTCAAATCCCTTGTTTCTTTGGGAAGACCAAGAAATATATATCTATAATAGCAAATAAAGAGTAATTTTAATTGAGATCATTAATCTTATTGTTTTTATAAACAAAAAAAAAAACTCAATTAACCAACTGTTTTATACCATCACCATGTAATATTTAATCTTCTGTTTTCCTTTTGGTATCAGATTTCTTTTTTCCTCTTCCATATTTTATTATTATATTCAGTTTCTTCTCATTTATATTCTTGCTACTTCTATATTCTCGTTCCAAATTTGATTCTAATTTGAGATATTTCATGTTTTGTGTAGTAGATTAAAAAGAACATTAATTTAATAGAAGTTTCTTCAAATGGAAGAAAATTTACGTTACAAAACATAACAGCATTAAAAAATACATAGCATTTACTAACTTACATTAAAAAATACATAGCATTTACTAACTTTTTTGCATGATCGTTACATTGCTAAGTATTTTCCATGCATTATTTTAGCTAATTCTGTTATTCTAAGTAACCCCAAATACATTTTATTATCTCTTTGTTTTAGATCTGGAAACTGACACCCAGTATGTTAGGACAACGGGGATCTGAACGGGGTATATCAGATTCTATCCATCACACTGTTTCTGTGATCGCACTCTGCCTGCTTGGAAGGAAACTGATAACATATTTGAGTCACTACCTACGTTTGGTGTTTCTGCCATAGGTCATAGAGATGTCAAATCTCATTAAATAATTCACTTTCTATGTCTTTTTTTTCAGAGTGGTAACCAGAGAAGCTACTTTTTTGGCTTTAATTTTATTCACTCTATTGAATAAAATGAACTCTTAACAGTGCACTCTTATTATCATGCAACCTAAGTACTGATAGGTATATTTATATCCAGAGACAAGATTATAGGTCATGTTTTCTTGTATTCAGATGCTAGATCTAATATAAGAACATTTTAAAATGCTCATTTCTGATTTAGGTATAGCCATTATACATCTTTGTGAGGTACAGTATTTTATTTTTTAAGAATTGCTTATTTAATTTTATTTTTTATTACTACTTTAAGACTTTTTTTATTTGTCCAGAGAGAGGAGGTGGGGGAGTGAGAAAGCAAGCTGCCAGGTCTGGGACTCAAACCACAGTCAGCTATATGGGAGTCCAGTGCCTTAACTTCTATGCCCCCTACCAGCCCCTATTATTATTATTTTTTAATTTGCTATAGAGCATACATGCTCACCTTAGAGAGAAAGGAAGGGAGAGAGCAAGCCACCAAATCCAGGACTTAAACCTCAGTTGGGTATGTCAGCCCGTTAACCACCACACCACCTGCTGGCCCAGTATATATTTTTTAAAAATTTAATTTAGTATGTTTTTTTTTAATCTGCATGAAGTTTATAATAAATCAAGAATATATCCCTATTCATCATCTTCAACATTTGACATTACATTATACTGTGCACACCTGATATTTATTCTACTTTTTTTTTCTTTAATTTTTGTCGTAGGGCACATGTGTTCACCAGAGAGAGGTAGAGACAGAGAGAGGGAAAGTTAGAATTCATCCTCCAGAGAGGATGACCACACCAAAATCCTTTGTCCTCCATTCTCCTCTTGGAATTTTGGGCATGCATGTACACACACCTGGTATATTTTCAGACATTCAGGTCTGGGACTCAAACCACAGAGACAGCCATGCGGTATCCACCACCCCACAGAGACAGCCATGCAGTATCCACCACCATAACCACCACACCACCTGCTGGCCTATACTTGGTTTGTTTTTTTGGCTTTTGTTTTTGTTTGTTTGTTTGTTTTTCAGGGATGACATATACTAAATTTCAGTGACTTCTTAAAAATAATTATTCATCTCTCTCACCAGAGAGAGACACAGGGAGAGAGAGAGGGAAAGTGAGAAAAGATGCTACCAGGTCCAGGACTCAAACCAAGGTCAGCCATGTGGGAGTCCAGCAGCTTAACCACAATGTCACCTGCTAGTCCGTCATTGACATTTTTCACTCTGCCGTGGAACATCATTACATAAACTGTTCCAACTTGTTCACACATATTGTCATGTCTGTTAATCATTTTCTACTGAAACTGCCCACCCTCTCACTCTATGCAATTTTTAGTATCTATGATTATTGCCTCTGCTTTTATGCCCTTGACTTCTTTAGCTTCCAACAAAGAGTGAGGACATTCAGTATGTGTTAAACGAGGACATATGGTATTTGTCTTTCATAACATGCCTTATTTCACTTAGCATTATATCTTCTAGTTTTATCTATTTTGTGTCAAATTCCAGGAGATCATTGTTCTTTATGACTGAGTAGTATTCCACTACATATATACACCATATAATCTTAATCTGTTCATCGGTTGTTGGGCACTTAGGTTGATTCTGTGTCTTAGCTATTGTGAACAATGCTGCAATAAACATGGATGTGCAAGTATCTCTGACAGAATAATTTCCTGTCTTCAAAAATGGGATTATTGGGTCAAATAGCACTTCTATGTTAGATTTTTTTTTGAATCTCCATACTGTTTTGTCCATATTCCAACCACCATGCCACATTGGCCCATACTTGCCTTTTTTTTTTTTTTTTTTTTTTTGAGAAGTTTTTTTTGCAGGGCACATGTACTTGCCAGAAAGACAGAGAGAAACGGGGGGAAAGAAAGGGGAGATCATAGTCATTCTGACCATGGTTAGGTGATCCTTCATTGTTGTTTTGACTTGCATATCCCTTTTTATAAAAGATGTTCCATGCTGGCAGGTGGCATGAAGGTTAAGGTGGCTGCATTCAAAAGGAAAACAACTGCAGTTTGAGTTCTGGAAAATGTTTTAAGAAAACAAAGATGTTGCACATTTTTTCATTTACTTTCTAGCCATTCATATGTCTTCCTTTGAGAGTTGCCCATTCAGATCAATTTTCTATTTTTTTAAAACTGGATTATTTGTGTGTGTGTGTGTGTGTGTGTGTGTGTGTGTATGAGCTGTTTGAGTTCATTTCCTCAAGTAGTTTTATAGTTTTAGGCTTTATATTTAAATCTTTAAATTATTTTGTATTAATTTTTGTACATGGTGAGAGATAAGGGTCTAGTTTGATTCTTCTGAAGGTGGTTTTCTAGTCTTCCCAGTACCATTTATTGATGAGACTGGTTTTTCTCTATGTATGGAGAAAAGGTCATGGGACCTTTGTCAAAAATCAGTTACTGTGTGTTGTTGGATTTATTCTTGTACTCCCTGCTCTGTTCCATTGGTCTATGTATCTGTTTTTGTGCCAGTATCATGCTGTTTTGGGTATTATGGGTTTGCGATATATTTTGAAGTCAGATAGTGAGATGCCTCCAACTTTCTGCACACTTTTGATTTAGCAATATGAAATATTTTGTGATTGCAGACAAATTAATGATTTTTTTTCTATTTCTATGAAGAATGTCACTGGTATTTTTATAGTGATTGCTTTGAATCTTTAGGTTATATATAATGTTGATAAGAATCTATCTATCTATAGATTCTTCTAATTTATTAACAAGGGATATCTTCCTAGCAACCTATTCTAGGATTGATTATTTCTCATCTATATTTTAGTTCCAAATATTTTCCCTTCCTTTTCATGGAAGAAGCTTCCCTGAGGTACTTGAGAACCCATGTGCTCCCAGTTCATGGAAGCTCCGCTGAGGTACTTGAGAACCCATGTGCTCCCAGTCTCTTGCATCTAGTCTTTTGCCAGAGTGAATCCTCTTGCCACACTTCCCTAGTAAAGCAGATACCCACTAGTGCCCACATCTAGAAATGTGAATCCACAGGAGTTACTAAGCATGTTATTTTCCTTTTAAGGAGTAAGAAAATGCACATTTAAGAAATAATTACTCCGCTGAGGTACTTGAGAACCCATGTGCTCCCAGTCTCTTGCATCTAGTCTTTTGCCAGAGTGAATCCTCTTGCCACACTTCCCTAGTAAAGCAGATACCCACTAGTGCCCACATCTAGAAATGTGAATCCACAGGAGTTACTAAGCATGTTATTTTCCTTTTAAGGAGTAAGAAAATGCACATTTAAGAAATAATTATAACTATAGTTGTTGCACTGTGTGTGAGCAAGTGAGAATATCATTAAGCCAAAGATCTCTAATTCATAGACATTCAATAATATCAATTTCTTACATTTATATGCCTTACAGTTAACAAAATATTTTCCTGCTTAGTTTATTCACAAAAGAACTATATGAGATAAACAAAATAAGCAGTATTATTCCCTCTTCACATAGATCCATGTAATTCATCCCTATGTATTTGTTTGATTGATTGTTTTGAGAGTTTTTTGCTATAGGGCACATGCACTCTCCAGAAAGACACAGAGAGACAGAGAGACAGAAAGTGAGAAATCACCCCCCAGGGGGGATGGACACAATCCCTTCTCCTCCATTCTCCTCTTGGGATCTTGGACACGCATGTATAGGCGCCCGGCATGAGTTTAAGCCACTAGGTCCAGGACTCAAACCGTGGTTGACTACATGGGAGTCCAGCAACATAGCCATTATGCTCACTGCTGGTCTCATCCCTATGTATTTGTATCTCAATTTCTTTTAGCTCTGCTATCCCTTCTCCTTGTCTCCTGCCAGTCATCATCTCAGTGCACAACTCTGCTTCTCATTTTGCACGCAGTGAACAGTGATAGCTTCCTAAGTTTCCTACGGTCTTTCTTCTCTTTAGTTTCCCTTTCACAGGGCTGCTAGGCTCATGTCTCTCAAAGACAAAATTTCTTATGTTACCCCCTGCTTAAAATCCACAAGTAGCTCTCCATCATTTTTAGTTTGTAATTCAAACAACTTGTATGGAAGAAAAGACATTTAACAACATTTTCCTTGCCCTTGTTCACGGGTCTGATCTTTCACCCACCGTATGAATGCCTCACTCTGCTGCATGCCTTTGGAAATGTTGTTCCCCCCTTGTACTCTCAAACAATTCTTATTCTTACATGTTCATTTGTTGCGTACCTTATAATCCTCTAGGATCATATAGATAGTGCCTCTTCACCTTTGGCTGAGTCATGCACCTGAGGATATTCTTGTATCAACCTCCTCATACTTGTGCCAGCAATTATTACGATGGAGTTCACCAGTCACCCAGTTGTGCTGCACAGCATGGCTATTGTGTACTGTACAAGAAGTTAAGAGTCTGTGTCTATTTCCATTTCCCCACTGAGTTTCCATCACTAAAATAAAACTGCATTCTGAAGGAGTTGAGGTTGGTGTGTAGGGGACGTACAATGCCAGCAATAGGAATGCAGAACAAACGTGTGATTGGTTTGTAGCATAAACCTCAGGGCCACTCTGAAAAGTCTGCCAGCTTACAGGTGCGTTGGGGCTGCAAAGAGAGTAAGAATTCAATAAATTGTCAAACGATATGCATATTATCACCAACATTTTTTAGTGCATAGTCTTGTGATATAGGAAAATTAATAAAGAAGTGAGCCAATGATTTTATAATCTCCTAAATCTTCCCTGTGGAGGGAAAATCTCAAAGATACATAAGTGTATAGCAAACTGGTTCTAAAATATATCCATTCTTTAAAATTACAATTCTACAGGAAGCCACATGCCAGGAGATATGTGTATTTAATGATTTATTTTGAAGTTTTTGTAGCAATTCTATTCATTCTTTTTTGGACATTATATACAGTCTTTCTCATATATAGTGGGATTTAAAGTCATGTGTTTAAGGAACACTGGAGGCTCACAGAATTCAGTTGTGCACGTTATACTATTAATTTATTAGGGAATATAACGATCATTTGTGGGATTATAATAACTGAAGAAGAGGATATATTTTATTATACTCTTCAAGAAAATCAAACACTGTAATATATTTACAAATATTATAAACATGATAACACTTGTTACATAGTTCATATAGGTTTAACAAGGTGCTGGTGAAAGGGACGGGAAAGTGGAAGATATAATCATTGATAGTGGGGATGAATGCAAAACCTGTAATTGAATGTTAAAGGAACATGTGATTGATAATTGCTTGTTTTCCTTTGCTTTTTGGAGAAAATGTCATGTTGATATTTATTTGTGCTATGAGTCAAGGGAAGAGCTTGTACAATCTTTAGTATAGTGAAGATGGAGATTAAGTATTTGTCTAAATTATGTAACAAAAGGGAGAGAATTCATTACATTTAAGACCTAGTATGTCTATCACTTTTTCAGCCAGTATGATGCTGTCAACCAATATGGGACATATCAATAGTGGATCCAGGTAGAAATATTTTCTGAGCAGATGAAGCTCCTGATAACACACACACACACACACACACACACACACACACACATACATTTTAAAGAATTTGTCTGTTTTCACCTTTCAAGGAAACAAGTCGCTATGCCTGATGAATTCACATATTATTTTTACACATCATTTCTAATTGACATATGATAGTTGTACATATTTATGTGTACAATGTGATTTTTCAATGCATGCATACAATTTGTAATAAGCAAATAAACATAGCAATTATTATTTTAATAAGTTCATTTTAAAACATTTAGATATTTTTATTTTAGGGCACATACACTTGCCAGAGAGAGACATAGACAGTAATAGAGGAAGTGAAAAATCACCCCCCAGGGGATGGCCTTGCCACAATCCCTTCTCCTCCATTCTCCTCCTGGAATCTTGGGCATGTGTGCAAATGCAGCCAGTTTGATTTTGAAGCCACCAGGTCTGGGACTCAAACCATGGTTGGACAGGTGAATGGACAGTGATGTAACTGCTACACGATCTCCTGGTCCCTTAATTTTAATTTTTTTTAGCATTTTGACTATTTATTTCTATGATCTTCCATTCATTTTTTAATTTTTTATACTTTCAATCACCATATATCATTACTGCTTGCAAACATGAATTTTTCCAGCATGAATACACTATATATTAGTCCAGTTAAAGATGTCATACATGTTATCATCAAAAGATAATTTTCCACTTTTCTATTATTTTCCCTTATTTTGCTTCTTTCCTTTCCCCCTTTTTTCCCTTCCTCTCACCCTTCCCCAGTTTCCATTTTTTTAAGTTGCTATAGGGCAGTGAGCTCACCAGAGAGAGAGAGAGAGACAGAGACAAAGAAAGTGAAAAAGCAAACTGCCAGGTCTGGGACTTGAACTGCTATTGGTCCATGTGGGAATCCAGAACCCTAACCACCATACCACCTGCTGTCCCCAGTTATCACTATTTTCAATGAATTGAAGGTGGATCACATTTTTTAAGTGAGAAACTTATTTCAAAGTGTCAAAGGTGACAAAGCAAATTTGCCACATTGTGATTTGGTAAAAAGCCATTGTCATTGTGGGCCTTATGATCCCTTCTGAAAAATGTACGCATTTGGCCACAACTTTTTAAAGGAAAGAAAAGAAAAGAAATAAAGTGGTGGAAAGGATAGAATGTGATCATCACACCAAAATACCATTTTTCTTGATAGTCATTGCCAGGAGTAGTGTGATAGACTATGTATGTCCTGAACTAGTGAGAAAAATGTGCCATTTCTTAGTCATATGTGCTCATGGTGTATGCAATAGGAATGATAGCAAATGTTCCATATATTTGGTAACTCCAGGCTAGACTAGAAGAGATTAGATTTCATGTTTTTTTAAGTATGTAGAATACATTCTTTAAAAAAAATAATAACTTACAGGGCCAGCAGTTAGCATAACAGCTATGTCGCTGAACTCCCATGTAGTCAATCGCAGATCGAGTCCCAGACACGGTGGCTTAAACTCATGCCGTGCGCCTGTTTGTGCGTGCCCAAGATTCCAAGAAGAGAATGGAGGAGAAGGGACTGCGGCATGGCCATCCCCCCTGAGAGGGGGGTGATTTCTCACTTTCTGTCTCTCTGTCTCTCTCTGTCTGTCTGGTGAGCACACGCGCCCTATAGCAAAAACTTCTCAAAAAAAAAAAAATAAATAAATAAACCTTACATGAAAGACCAAATGAAAAAATTCAACATGTAGGCAATCTGAAAAACAAAAAAATAATAATAATGAGCAGAATTTGACTCAACTCTCACCTATTCCTACTCCCACCATAGCTGAAGCAAGTCACAATCTATGACTACTTTCTATGCTATCATTGTAGACGTGAGTTTCTTTACCTAATCACAGCCAGTTAATGAGTAAATTTAAATTTGTAATATCTGAATATACCAATCAAAACTGAGTACAAGGACAGTAAGTCCAATAGCATAATTTTTTTTAACCAGTAATCGTTTTAAAAATTGGTTAAAAAACTTCATTGCTCTTGGCTACCAGTTATGGGCTCATGGTAGAAGTCAACATCAACATGTAAATAGTACCTTGTCCATTTCTTAGTCCAGTTGATATTCAAACATATGCTTTGCTTGAGTGGCTTTGTTCTGGGTTTAATGTGACATGTGGTGATAAATTAGAAAAATGTGTAACTAATGCTGTAGTGAGGATTATGTTGATGAAGATAGGATATCCAAGACAACTGTTAAGGATGTTACATATGATAGTAATAAAGGCTGAATTTTCTTCAAGATGACTGCCAAGCCACTGGTCCTCATTTTGTCACTTAGAATTTCTTTCAGGTGAATGGTAGACAGTATTCTAGTTCTTTATTGCATGATGATATTGAGTTATTTTAGACCAAATTAGGCATTAAAGGTATTTTTATCCCTACTGTTTCTTTAATAAGACTCAGAGTTATTTCTTTCTTGACTCAGGTCTCTTTTCTTCACATTTCATTACCTTATTCCAGGTTAGATAACATTCATTTAGTAAGCTTTTATTGGGCACATACTATGTGGGCAGTATTGTGCTAAGCACTGAGAACAATAAAAAGGTTGATCATAAATGATTTTTGCTCTCAAGAAACTGACAGTGGTTAAGGGAGAAAAGTCATGCTCACAGAATATATTGCTAATATGATACAGCCCCACTTCATCCCTCACCCTCTAACCCTCTTACTCCTGTGGCCATTGCCTGTAATACTGTGATAAAATAGGACAAAATACAACACAGCAGTATAGCAATGATATAGAATTTATTTTATCATTGACACCTGGTTATCTGTCATGTCATTAAAATTGAATCATGTCCTTTTTCACCTAAGCCTGCTGCAAAGAAGAGCTTTTACTGAAATGTTATAATCAACAAGTGATATTGCTCCAAATAGTGCCCTGCCTGGTTGCTTTCATTTCTATACAATGTCATCAGAGGTGCTACAAAGGCTCCTTACACTACCATGAACAGAACTGGATGTTTTTAGACCTCACGCAGACATTGAGCTTACCTGTTACCCATTCTTTAAAAATTCTAACATGCCGGGACCAGCAGTTGGTGTAATGGCTATGCTGCTGGACTCCCATGTAGTCGACTGCGGTTTGAGTCTCAGACCAGTGGCTTAAACTCACTCCAGGCATGTGTGCGTTTGTGCCCAAGATCCCAAGAGGAGAATGGAGGAGAAGGAATTGAAAAAAGTCCCCCCTGGGGGGTGATATCTCACTTTCTGTCTCTCTGTCTCTCTCTGCCTTTCTGGCGAGTACACGCGCCCTATAGCAAAAAACTCTCCAAAAAAAAAAAAAATCTAACATGCCTTATTTGCATATGATTAACTGTGAAAAATAAACATTTTTTAACCTTTGTAAAGCTAGATTATTGCTCATGGAGGACCTATATCTGACCAAAGCAGTGCTGCATCCTGACATTAATGGGGGTATTATAATGTAATTTAGTGTGAAAATTGAAAGGATGTGAGATGCTATTATGAACATACTTGCCCATTCTATTCAACTCGTCCGATTTTTTTTTAAGAGTTTTTTGCTATAGGATACATGTGTGCACTAGAGAGACAGAGAGACAGAAAGCAAGAAATCACCCCTTGGGAGAATGGCCATGTGGTAATCCTTTCTCCTCCATTCTCCTCTCGAGATTTTGAGCACACACGCATACACTCCAGGCCTGAATTTCAAGCTGCTAGATCCAAGACTCAAAGCACAGTCAGCCACATGGAAGTCCAGCACTTTAACCACTAAGTTACCTGCTGCCCCCACAACTTCTCAGGTTTTAATATAGAGAAAAGTCTTGAAGTTTTCTTATCTAAGTACAGGTATCCCATTTTCTTATAATATTTTCCCTCCCCATGATTGACTTCTGTTCTTCCTATGATGATGGTGGTAAATGTGGTAATGATTGTGATGCTGCTGTTGCTGAGTCCACATAATGAGTAATTATAATAGACCAACACGGTAAGTTCTGAAAAAGAAAAAAGGACAGATAAATCTCACAGGATTTCAGAGCAAGGTGAGGATGGATTACCCTGAATTTTATTTCTGTCTCTAGTATATTTTTATACACACCCACTGTGGGTGAGGAGGAATCCCAATTCAACTCATTGTATGGAACTTTATCCCAGAGTCCTGAGTACATTATTCTTATGATTTTCTGTTCATTTTTACTTTCTTCATTTTGTCTGATTATGAATGCACTGAAACTGATTTTTTAAAATATATATTCTTCACTGTGAAATAGCTATCATTGAATAACATATTTGTGTTCATCTGTTTGAGCTCCTGTAAAAAATACCATAGGCTGGAGGCTTAGAAACAACATAAATTTATTGAATACAGTTCTGGAGGCTAGAAAATATAAGGTCAAGATGTTGGCAGATTTGGTGTCTGCTGAAGGCCCATTTCCTGGTTCATAGATAGTTCCTTCTCATCGTTTCCTCACCTGGTAGCAGGGATGGTGTAGTTCTCTGAGATTTCCTTCATAAAAGCACTAGTTTCAATCATTAGGGCTTTGCTCTCATGATGTAATCATCTCAGAAAGGCCCCATCTCCTAAGCTAGCCCCTTCACCCTGGGGCTAGCTTTCAATATATGAATTTTGGGCAGGACACAAACATTCAGCTGTAGCAACATTACAAGTGAAACAAGAATACGCATTAGGATTGTTGTGTGGATAACATGAGCATGTAAAGCAGATATTCATCTAATGAAACATGTGAAAGCTCTTCAAAAATGTCATGGAAATGCATATTATGAAAAAAAAAACTATGAGTGGGTTTAAAAAATTTTGCGTCAAAATAAACATACTTTCATTGTTCCTATGAACTGAACTTTTTGAGTCTGCTCATATACATTAAGACCAAAATAAATTGTTTGAGTGGAACAATTGAAATATCTTAATTCATCCCATAACATGTACATCAATCCATTCATGCATTGATCCATACATGATATATACATATCATGTATATATACATACATGATATATACATATATGTCTAACATATATATATATATATATAGGTAATTTTTGTGGTTTAAGTTAATAGCTCTATTATTAGTATGCTGATCAAGTGGAGTGTTAATGTGTTATACTGACATGTTATCACACTACTTAATCAGCCCAGTAAGCCCAAGAAGCATGAAACATAAAGAAATTTTTTTTTAATATGATGATGATTTCATTGCATAAAATCCATATGCTTCTCTACTGAAATCAGAAAGGGAAAAAAAATTCCCTTCTCTAGCAACCTTATTAATCCCTTGTGTTCTTTATACTATTAGTAATGGACAGGAATTAGAAGAATAGATAAGGGGAATTAACTATGGATATAAATTTTTCTATATTTAATGAAGTTTCCCTTACTCTAAAAGAGATACATTTGGCTGAAACTAGACATCCTCCTTTCCTACTTAGACAGTGGGCTCTATTAAGCACAATGTCTACCTAGACAACACCATGAATAATTTTACAAATTTTATTTTATATGCTTTTTAACTAGCAGGGTAATTGAAGAGCAATTGATATAAAGTATGCTTCTCAAAATGAGGAGTAAAACCTTGGTTTCTACTATAATCATTCACTTTTAGGTATAGTAAGATAAGATACATTTTATTAAGTTCTAAATAGTAGGTTGTTAGCATATACAAGAATCTGAATAAGGGAATTAAGTGGTTAATACACCATATTTGTGAAAATATTGCCATCCCTGAAAACACTGTTATTTGCTAAAACGTGAGAGTACAAGTATAAAATTTTAAAATTAACATTATAGAAAATTTATACAACATTTATAGCACAAAAGTATTTTATATATGAAAATATATACTTCATGATTAAATTCCAAAGACTGCCGCCCATTATGGTCTTTTGTGAAAGCATGGATGCTTGCAAATTAGCTAGATAATCACTTTAAGAGCATTTAAAGCTCTTAATCTCTTCAAACCAAAAAAAGGTGTGTTTGTTTTTTTGTTGGAAGAAAAAAAATCAAAATGAATGTATTGGTTATTTTTCTGTTATTGCTAAAAATTATCTTGAAATACAAATTTTAGTTAATTTTTAATTTCCTTTCAAAAATTAAAATTTAAAAGCAATAGTAGTTACAATTATTTCACAGAAAGCAAAATACTGAAATACCTAACAAATATATATATTTAGGATATGTATCCCCAAAATTATAAAATGATGATAAAAGAAATCAAGACCTAAATAATCGTAGAGACATACCACATTTATGGAGTGCACGACTCAGCATAGTAAAGATATCAATTCTTAGGCAAGTCCATAGTCTAGTGGTTAAGGGAGCTGAATCCCACTTGGTTTGATTTCCAGCCCCAATGGCTTTAGGAACACACTGGGCACATGTGCCTGTGTGCCCTAAATCCTGACAGGATGAGGAAATGAAGGAGAAGGGGAACTAGCAGGGGGCAGAGTGGTGAAGGTGCTAGGTTCCCACATGGCTGGCTGTAGTTTGAGACCCGAACTTGGCAATTTCGTCTATCTCTCTTTTACTCTGGTAAGCACATGTGCCTTGTAGCAAACTAAAAAATAATGATGATGATAAGTAAAATTAAATAAATAATTACTATTTTTTAAATGAAAGAGAAAGGATTGTGGTGTGACTACACCCCATTGGGGGTTGCTTTCTCTATTTCCTTCTCTGTCTCTATCTGGAAAGTGCATGATCCTCTGGAAAAACAAGCAAACAAACAAGCAAACAATGATGTCAATTCTCTACAAACTGATCTATAGATTTAATATTTAAGAAAGAATAAAATGACAATAATTACTCTACTCAATATGAAGGCTACTCTATAGCTACTGTAAACAAGACAGTGTGATATAGGTGATAGACCAATGGAATAAAATAGAAAGCCTATAAATAGTCCTGAACAAATATGCCAAATTGATTTTTTACAAAAATGGAAGAACAATTTAATGGAGTAAAATACACATGCATAGACACAAAAGTGAACCTTGACATAAACTACTTCAAAACTTATTCAAACATTAACTCAAAATAGATTACAGATTTCAGTGTAAAGCATAAAACTTATAGATTTCTCATAAATAGACACAGTATGTGTATATAAAGTATATCAAGTATGTGTACCTGTACAATTTATCAACTATATAGCAACTAAGGGAAAAACAGATGTGTGTGTATGTGTACATATATACACACACTCATGAGGGGGTATTCAAAAAGTTCGTGGAAATGTGTATTATGAAAAACAGGACTTCAAAAGTTTTTGACCTGGTCTCTCTTGGACTGTTGTACGCATCCTTTAATCATTTATTTTTTTAGTTGTTTATCTTTTAGTTTTCTTCAGAGAGAGATGGAGAGAGAGAGTGAGAAATCACCCCCCCCCCCCCCCGCGAGGGGGGGCACCCACAAAAACCCTCCCCTCCTGTAAACCCTTCTCCATTCTCCTGTCAGGATTTTGGACACACACACACACACACACACACACACAACACACACACCTGGCCTGATAATCAAGCCACTGGGTCCAGGAGTCGATCCATGGAGTTGACCATGTGGAATCCAGGACCTTAACCTCCATGCCACCTACTGGCCTGCATCCTTAAACCTTTATCTCTGTGTTATAATAAACTATCTATTAGTATAGCATGTTTTTCTTACTAGTGTATCATGGTTATGTGTCTATGCCTCTGTGTGTATAATATATTCTTGCCTTTCGCTCAAATCTAATTGAAGATTGGGACAGAGGTTTTTCTTCTTCTTTTTCAGATATACTTTTGCATTAATACTCTTTATGTATTTAAAGATATTGATATTGGATGGGAGAGTTGGATTTTCAGACGAGAGGTTTGGCAGTCTCTGATGGCTTACTGAGTTTTCCAATTCCCTTGATTACTTTTTGTCCTCTAAATGAAAGCTGAGTATCTTTTTCATTGTTGATTACTAGTCAATAGTTAATTGCATAGTCATTATTAGATAAATAACATGGAAAATAATGTCTTCTTTGTATTTAATGTGGTTTTAATTCTTTGCTATATACAAAAGAGAGAAATTTGCAAAAGGTAGCACATTATGAAATAATTAGTAAAATCTTCAGAAAACCTAATCTTAATAAAGGAGTGAACTTTTTCAAAGTCTTCTACCTAATATTTTTAAAACTATTCTTATGGTCCAAGAAATATAGGAAGGTTGTCTAGAATAGTTATCCATTTTATTTATTATGGTAGGCATAATGATGCCCCCCACAAAGATATACATGTCTTAATCCTAGGAACCTGACCTTAGTTACTAAGTCTCCAGCCTCTCCAGAGTTCACAATGATATAGTGGTGACCTTAGGGCGACGCCATAAATCACATTGTTAACATAAGCTGTCTGGTGTGGCCCAAGCCCTGAGGTAAACAAAGACACTTTTAGTCATCAGCATATTCCAAGGATTTAAAGGTTATCTACCAAAAACTAGTCAAGAGCCAGGTATTCCTTTGGAATGTTTAGAGTTTAGACAATACAAGCCTTCTAAGTCACTGTTTAACTGCACAATGGCAAAGGGTACTTGGGAAATGTGATCAAATTAGAGACCTTGAGTGGTGAGATTATCCTGAAATATCTGGATGGGTTAAATAAAATCACGAAGATTTTTCAAAGAGTCAAAGAAGATGTGGCAGTGAAAAGCAGTGTCAGAGAACTAAATTACAGACTTATGTATAGAGAAGATTGCTATGCTGCTGCCTTTGAAGATGGAAGAAAGGAGCTATGGGTAAATGAATGCAGGTGGTTTCTAGAAGCTTGAAAAGGCAGGGAAATGGATTTTCCCCTAGAATCTCCAGAATAAACATAACCCAACCAACACCCTGTTTTTAACCCAGTGTCAGATTTCTGATGTCTATCACAATAAGAAAGATAATGAATATGTATTTGTTTCAATCTTTAAGCTTATGATAATCTGTTACATGAGTTATAGGAAATTGATACAGTAGAATGTATATATAATATGTATGTGTGTGTATATATATGAATAGATACATATGCTTATGTATATATGTGTATATCCAGCTGACTATCTAGGTAGTCTAAAAGCAAATTTTCATGCTTATCTTGTAATTTAAACTTAATAGCCAGGGTTAAAAAAAAAATTCAGATGCACAAGTGCACATATTTACATATATTAAGGGCCTTCAAAAAATCTTTCAAAAAATGGAATTCAAGTGTCAGTTTATTTTGGTGCAAAAACATTTTAAGCCCATCCAGAGATTTTTCTCCCCATGACATACATTTTCCATGAACTTTTAAAAGAGCCCTCATATACTGCATTCAGTTATATCTTCTCCCAATGACAGCTCACAGATTTGTGAATAAAATACATTGGGTTTGACTCGGGATTATGAAATTCATGGTAAACATTATCAAGGCAGATGGATATCTAGGTGTTTCATTTCATTGATGAACGGTTTTTGGTATACAAAGTGACAGTTGTTATTAAAATTTGGGTTTCATGCCTATTTCAAAGTAAATTGCACCTACAGTCCATTTGCAAGCTCCACTTTTTAGAAATTCAGCTTTGTATTCACTGCATTTATTACATTCCTTTGCATTTTTCTTACATCCACTTTGCTTAACAAGAAGACAACTGAAGTTTTAAGTAGCACTGTATAAGACTGAATTAATAATACAGTTCTTCAGTTGGTAATAAGAATGCTCTTGGAGTATCTTGCACTTTTTCTCTTATTCCAGTTATTTGTTAGAGCATTTTTAAAATCTTTTGCTTCAAATTGCAGTGCACCTTAACTAACAATATTTCTTAACCATAGTGCTTGACAAAGCCTGGATATTACAATCTCGGTATAAAATTTGTCCCAGCAGTTGGTCTCTGCTCAGATCATTCTAAAAGGTAATTAGAGAAAAATCAACAATATACATAAGTCTATAATTTAGTTCTCTGTACAAATACTCTAACCAAAGGGGATGAAAGGCATTAACCATTTGCAACTTAAAACAATATAGTGTTATGTAAAAAGTGTCAGTCTAGCAGTATACTGATGGAAATTTTGTACAGATGGTTCTCATTCCATGTTCCTGAATTATCCACTTGCTAAAATTTATTTGTAGCCACAATATGCATGCTCATTGGACTTTCTACGTGTAGATATATCCATGGCGGTTATCGTAGTTGGTGTTCCTGCAACAGATTACTGGAGACTGGGAATTTATAAGTTATTGAGATTGAAGTGCCTCATGATTTTAGTAGCTGAAAAGTCCAATATCAATATCCAATATCAAGGGCCTTCATCTGGTGAAGTCCAAGTGCTCTATCACAAAACAGCAAAGTAGTAGAAGGTAAAGCAGGTGTGTGGTGTGCAAGGAGAGAGAGTTAAGCCCATCCAGAGATTTTTCTCCCCATGACATACATTTTCCATGAACTTTTAAAAGAGCCCTCATATACTGCATTCAGTTATATCTTCTCCCAATGACAGCTCACAGATTTGTGAATAAAATACATTGGGTTTGACTCGGGATTATGAAATTCATGGTAAACATTATCAAGGCAGATGGATATCTAGGTGTTTCATTTCATTGATGAACGGTTTTTGGTATACAAAGTGACAGTTGTTATTAAAATTTGGGTTTCATGCCTATTTCAAAGTAAATTGCACCTACAGTCCATTTGCAAGCTCCACTTTTTAGAAATTCAGCTTTGTATTCACTGCATTTATTACATTCCTTTGCATTTTTCTTATTTCCACTTTGCTTAACAAGAAGACAACTGAAGTTTTAAGTAGCACTGTATAAGACTGAATTAATAATACAGTTCTTCAGTTGGTAATAAGAATGCTCTTGGAGTATCTTGCACTTTTTCTCTTATTCCAGTTATTTGTTAGAGCATTTTTTAAATCTTTTGCTTCAAATTGCAGTGCACCTTAACTAACAATATTTCTTAACCATAGTGCTTGACAAAGCCTGGATATTACAATCTCGGTATAAAATTTGTCCCAGCAGTTGGTCTCTGCTCAGATCATTCTAAAAGGTAATTAGAGAAAAATCAACAATATACATAAGTCTATAATTTAGTTCTCTGTACAAATACTCTAACCAAAGGGGATGAAAGGCATTAACCATTTGCAACTTAAAACAATATAGTGTTATGTAAAAAGTGTCAGTCTAGCAGTATACTGATGGAAATTTTGTACAGATGGTTCTCATTCCATGTTCCTGAATTATCCACTTGCTAAAATTTATTTGTAGCCACAATATGCATGCTCATTGGACTTTCTACGTGTAGATATATCCATGGCGGTTATCGTAGTTGGTGTTCCTGCAACAGATTACTGGAGACTGGGAATTTATAAGTTATTGAGATTGAAGTAGCTCATGATTTTAGTAGCTGAAAAGTCCAATATCAATATCCAATATCAAGGGCCTTCATCTGGTGAAGTCCAAGTGCTCTATCACAAAACAGCAAAGTAGTAGAAGGTAAAGCAGGTGTGTGGTGTGCAAGGAGAGAGAGGCAAGTGAGTTGCAGGTTTGCTTTATAACCAACAACCAGATCTCAGAACTAATGACTGAGAACTCACTTCTTGCCTGGAGACTGTATTATTCTATTAATGAGAGATCTACCCCTGTGTCTCACTTATCCTCACTAGGCCCCACTTCCCCACACCACTGCACTTAGTATCAAATTACAATATGAATTTCAGTGGAAACACTCACCCAAACCATAGCAGAGGTGAAAAATTTGAATGACTCTATATTCACATTCCCAGCTGTGGTCAAGCAAAGCAACATGCTGCCTTTTTTACAATTTTATTTTATTTTATTATTTTTTATAGAGTTTTGCTATAGGGCACATGAGCTTGCCAGAGAGACAGAAAGTGAGACACCACCCCCAGGGGAGATGGCCATGCTACAATCCCTTCTTCTTCATTCTCCACTTGAGATTTTGGGCATGCACGCACATACACTCGATGTGAGTTTCGAGCCACCCTGTCCACGACTCGAACTGTGGTCAACCATGTGAGAGTTAGTTGAGTGCCTTAACCATTATGCCACCTGCTGACTCCTCCTCCCCTTTTTTGTAATTTACCAAAGGGCACATACTTTCAATGGAGAGAGAGAGGGAAAGCAACCCGCATGCATCATGGTCACATAACAACCCCTTCTCCATCTCTCCCTCTTCTCCGGATTTTGGGTATGCATGCACACACGCCAGGTGTGTTTCTCTCAAGTCACTGGTTTAGAACTCAAACTGCAGTTGGCTATATGGGATCTAGCTAGCTTAACCACTACATCATGGACTGGTCCAACACTCTGCCTTTTTATTTCAGGTATTATTCTGTAAACAAGTGTCCTAATGCTATGATTTTCCACATTGTTAAGTGTTTTATTGATAATTACACTGTTTAAAATGCCCTCCCTCCGCCCCCCCCCAAGCATGGTGGTAAACTGATATCCAGTGTTCCTAAGCTCAAGAAGGCTACAATGTGCCTTAGGGAGAAAACTGTTGTGTTATATATGCTTCCTTCAGGTGTGAGTTACAGTGCAATTGACTGTGCAGTCAATTGTAGTCTTTATGCATGATAGAGCATGCACACATGAGATTGTAAGAGTGAGAGACAGAGATATAAGTGAGAAAGAGATATAAGCATCCTCCACAGGGTCTGATCACACAGCAGTCCCCTTCCTCCAGTGCCGTAGACTGTTTGATCTTAAGCACTCATGTGTATACTTGACATGTTTCAGCCCAGTCAGGCTAGGGATTTGAACCACCATCACCAGGAGGGATCCAGCTTCTCTCTCTTTTTTTTTTTTTCACTTTTTTTTTTTTGGAGAGGTTTTTGCTATAGGACGCGTGCACTTGCCAGACAGACAGAGAGAGACAGAGAGACAGAAAGCGAGAAATCACCCCCCAGGGGGGATGGCCACGCCGCAATCCCTTCTCCTCCATTCTCCTCTTGGGATCTTGGGCACGCATGCACACATGCCCGGCATGAGTTTAAGCCACTGGGTCCGGGACTCAAACGGCGGTCGACTACATGGGAGTCCAGCAACATAGCCATTACGCTAACTGGATCCAGCTTCTCTTAAGCAGCATATTACCATTTCTTCATAGAACTGGTCCTCAATTTTTTTAAGTTTATTTATCTCAAGAGTGTAAGATAGAATGAGACAGAGAGAGAAAGAGAGGAACACACTGAAGCACCTTCAACAGGGTCTTCACAAAATGATCCTTTCCCCAGTCCAGCAGCTATCCAGGATCATGAGCAAACCTGGCATGCTCAGGTAGATAGACCCCATATGCAAACATAGAGCCTTCCTACCTAATCTTCAGCTTTGCACAGCAGCCCTCCTACTGTCTATGCCACTATGTAGGGCCTATCTGTTCAAAAATGCATTGAACAATACATATCCAATAAGGTGTCTTTAAACAGAAACACACATAAACCAAGATTCTGTGCCAATTGGATCACAAAAGTGACCAGAAGGTTGCAGGAACCTAATGCTGTATTTTTCCGGAGAGGAACACTTCATTATCTGTTAATACAGTGTTTATAATAACTATATAATAGTACTACAGCATATAGCAAGAATCAAGTGTTTATTGTGGTCATGGGTCCTCCAAAACCACTTGCATGGAATAGAGTATACACTTTTCATGGCACTATAAACACAGTGACATTTAAATTCCCTGTATTTATTATTTAGCTATATAACATAGAGTATATTATATCTATATATATGAGTTTCTAATAAGTGAATGAAGTTATACATTAGCAAAGCTCCCAACTATATTTAATTCATTCTTTTACTTTTCATGCCGTGTATAAATATTGTACCAAGACCAGTACTAGGAATGTAATGAAGCTGAAATAACATAATTCTGTTTCTTAAATGAAGGTTATAAAATTTCAGGGAATAAATTCATTTGCTGAAAAATATATTTTTCTTCACTATCTCATTTTCTCACCTTATTTCACATCCTAAATGGTCTTCTTTACTGTTTTTCTTTACTTTTCTTCTTACTTATTTTTCTTCCCTCTCTGTTATGGACCTCCTTCTCATCATGTTTTTTCTGATTTTATTATGTCCACCATGATAATGATAAAATAGCTAACCTCCATCTCCTATACCATTTGGCACTTAGCAAGTGGCTTTTTCCCCCTATATTTATCTGTTTATATCTACATCTATTACATGTCTCAGTATAAAACGGACTCCTGCACAAAGGAGTATATGGCCAGTAACCAATGACATTGATAAATTGCAGCGCTCTCTACCCTGTCCCAAAATATGCCTTCAAGAAATTTCCTTGTATTATTCAAGGAAGTGTATCAAAACCTTGTGCACACTGAAAAAAGTGACAATTCTGACTCTAATATTTATGCCATTTCAATACAATATTTGGTTTAATTGATATGCAATTATTTTGTTTGCTAATTCTCTATGATAATTTTTATAGAACTATCATAGATTTTCAAAGTCTTCTCAAATATATTAGAATCTTATTTGACATGCTGCTGCCTAATTACCTTTATTGTAACCCTCTCAAGAATATCCAAGGCAGAAACAAAATAAAGTGTGTGTTTGTGTGTATATATATATATATATATATATATTATATAAACTACATTAGACATGTATGTATATGTATATATACAAGATTAAGTGCCAGTTGGTTCACAAAAGTGTTGTGACCAGAGAATTGCAGGAAGCAAACACAAACTGTACATACACACACACACACATACACACATGTGTATTTGAACTCACACACATATATATACACAATAGGCTCTATCCATTTTTAAGTACCATTTATACAGAGGAAATTTCTATGCATGTATACACATAATATGTGTATATATATATATGAAAGAATGTGTGTACATGTGCATATATGTACTTGAATAATAAGCATATTCTATATTTATATGTGTTAGATATGTATTTATGTTTAAAGTTTTACATGTCATATATGTATGTTTTTAAAATTATAAACCTTTATATTGATCTGGGATACAAGATACATGAGACCCTTGTATAATTAGAGCAGCAAAACTCCTTTCACTCATCTATCTGCCG
>NW_006202806.1:2547970-2553911 GCF_000334495.1 Tupaia belangeri chinensis
AAACCCTACGCCAGATGTTGCCACTTACAGTGATAAACATTTGACAATGTTTTTAGAGCATCTTGAGATCTTTCGGTTAAAATATCAACTAAATTAAAATTATAAATCTAAATTTGTAACCTTTATTTTTGGTTTGTGTTTCTATGGCTTGTAAATCTTAAGTCAGGGAATGAAGGACTATTCCAATTTTGTAGAATTAGAGCATAGTTAGGACATATGATGACTATTTAATATGACTATTTCCTTAATTCACTGTATATGCTAAGAAAAAAATTGGGAGATGGCAATGAAAATGAATAATTTAGGTGATATTCTATGTATTGTAATCCAAATTTTAAAGAAGTGAACTTCTCTTAGAAGAAGGAAAATATTTATTGACTCACTGGTTCAGTGTTATTTTAGTCCTTATGTGCTCCTTCAGAACATAATAATGGTTGCTAATTCTCTAGGCAGAAGCTCTTGATAAGAGAGGTAAATTGATTTAGATTATCTACAATCTACCAGACTATTGTGGTGATGGCAGGTTACATTTTTTAAATTTAGTTCATTGATATAAAATATTTAGGCTTTTATAATGAGCAATTAAGACTTTGTATTTATGAAGTCACTTCAACAAAAATATTATAAAACCATTAGGCAGCTACAATAGGCTACATGCATTTTTTAAAGTAACATTTATAGCATAACTTTTTTATGTGGAAAATATTTTCTTAATATTGATCTTTCAAAGAAAAAATCTAGATTCTTTTATATTATTAGCTATTTGAATTCTGAACAAGATTTTTGTTGTTCTTATTTTAACTCAACATTTTTCAGTAGAAAAAGATACCTTCCTTTTGAGCTTTGATTCCCTACAACCACATGTTAATTTTCATTACATTAGTCTCTGAATTTAAAGTGTATCTTGGGTTTGAATTCCAGTCATGTGTAAGGCCATTATAGTTAATGTATGAATAAAATGAAACATTACTCTAAACATTTCCATACTTCGTTGTTGGTGGAAGTAGAAAGGAGGAATAACAGTTTAAGCCTTCCTATATAGTTTGGGGTTACTTGGATTTTTACTAATAGAGTCACATCTTATATGGATAATAAAAAAAATAAAAAATGGTATTCCTTTGGATAACCTGAGCAGGTTTGGAAATAACAATGCCTTTTCCCCAAAAAAACTAGTGAGTGACTCATCTAATGGTAGATTTTACACCTTATATATATACTTATTTTTATTTACTAGAGGGTGCTTGCACTTGCCAGAGAGAGGGAAAGGGAGAATGATCCGTGCAGAATGGTCACACCACAATCCCTTTTCCTCCATTTCTTCCTCCTCTCAGGATTTGTGACACTCACAAATGCCCATGTGGGCTTTTCAAGTCACTGGGCCCAGGATTCAAACCATGCAGTCAGTCATGTGAGATCCAGCTGCCTTAACCACCATGCCACCAAGTAGTTCTTAGTATTTTTAAAATATGTTCTGTTTCCTTCCTGTCACCTATTCTGATATAAAGTTTATCATATATTTACAAAAACAGAAATATGTAACTTTATATTTATACTCAACTCTTTCAATATATAGGCAGATAGGTATGGATATATAGTATAAACACTCATATAGATATAAATATACATTTATTTATATTTGTACTTATTAAAAATACATTTCCAGATTTTTAAGTGCCTTTATTCCTGTCATTGAATATTAAGGGATTTAACCATATATTCAATTTATCAAAATTGACGGGCATATAAAAAAAGGGTTAGATATGTGATGTGTGTCGCTAATATTAACTAGAATCATTGTTTTGAAGTACAGGTCTTAGTTCAATAACATAGCACATTACAGGAGACCAAAGTTATTAACTTCAATTGATAAAGAATTATGAATATAATTATAATCCTGTTAATTATTTAAAGTCATGAATTATGCAAATACAGCAGGTATTATTAATCATCTGCAGGAACCAGAACAATTTCCCTAAAAGAACATATAAATATTAAAAAGTCTGACTTGGCTCTATTATGTACTGTTAGAGCTTTAGTGTTCCCTTATGAACAATGTTTGGATTCATTTTTCCTTTATAAAATAAAAAATGCCCCGAATGCATCTTCTCCAAAAGGCCAAATGAATGTCATAAGATTTCTTTGTCTATAAAATGTTTACTGACTTGTAGTCCCAAATGTTTGTTTGTATCTGAAATATCTTTCTTTTAAGCTATTATTTGTCTGCCGTACTGGCTGTCCTACTCGCTAATAGCACACTGTGTGGATATCCCTGCTGTGAGCCTAAGCTACATGTAATGGTCTTGTCGCATCGAAAAAATATTAGACTTTTCTAAAATTAACATATCATGAAACTTCCTCCAGTACAAAGAAACAACACAGCGTTTAAGGGAGTAGTTTTGACTAATCTGTATCAGTACATTTGCCACTTATAAGAAAGGACATAATGAAAAAATGGAAAAGAAAAGGTTTTCCAGATTTGGACCTTGGGACACACACAGTTGGTAAGATCCTTCAAGATCTAGTTCTATTAACAGATTGTTATCAATTTTCTTGAAAGAAATACTGTTTTTTCTCCTTAAGAAGCAACTTGTGGAAATCCTTAACAGGAGTTTTCAAATCAAAGATTCTATTTGCCTTGACATATTAGGGTTTTGTTTTGTTTTATTTTCCTTGAAAGAATTATTTTATTTAACTTTATCTGTTTATATTTATTTGTTTCAATTTGAACTAGAGAAAGATAGAGTGAGTAAGAGAGAGAGAGAGAGAGAGAGAGAGAGAGAGAGAGAAAGCCGTCAGACCTGAGACTCAAACTGTGGTCAGTCCTGTGGGAGTCCAGCGCCCTTAACCACCATGCCACCTGCCAGCCCTGGCATATTAGAGTTTAATCCCCAGTTTTCATTTAAATATATTTTAATTTTATCTTTAATTTTTAACTTCATTTCTTTTTTCTTCTTTTTTTTTTTCTTTTTTTCTATAGGGCACGTGCACTCACTGGAGAGAGAGAAAAAAAGTAAGAGATCACTCCCCAGGAGTGGGGGGTGGCCACACCACAGTCAATCCCTTCCCTCTCCTCTTAGGATTTTGGGCACACATGTCCATGGCATGATTTTCAAGTTGCTGGGTCTGGGACTTGAACAGCCATAAAGTAGTCCAACACCTTAATCACTATACCACTTGCTGGCTCCTAAGTTCATTTATTTTTAGAGAGAGGATAAGAACAAATAAGCACCCTCAACAGGGTCTCATATCTATATCTGCCCATGCCTCCATTCTTCCCGGCAAGGCAGGATCATAGGCACCTGTGCCCAGCATGTACAGGACAACCAGGGAACTAAACCCACATTCTTCCCTTTGGATACAGCTCCACTTGAGTAGTGCATTACTTCTGCACCACCGAGCCTGCCCAGTTTTTATCTTATTTAATATAGAATGCTTAATCCTTAACTCAGAATTATCTTTAGATTTCAACATATTTCCAAATACCAATATGTTTATGTATTTATGACCTTGGAGTGTGATCCTTACTGGGGAAATATCAGGTTTGATAGAAACTTGGGTAGAATTTAAGGGAGCAGCAAAGGGACATACAGGAAAGCTGGGTGGGGAAGTACTGTGCATTTGAAACTTTTAGTCTTGGCCTTTAGAGCAATGTCTGGCATAGAGCAATTTCCAAAAATAATGGTTCAGGGGCAACAGGTAGTGTAGTAATTAAGGCATTGAATTCCCATGTAACCAACTGTGGTTCGAGTCTCAGACTTTGAAACTCCAGCCAGGCGTGTACGTATGCATGCCAAAGAGTCTGAGAGGAGAATGGAGGAGAAACAGTTGCAGTGTGGTCATAGCCCCTGGGGTGTGATTTTTCACTTTCTGTCTTGCTGTCTCTCTCTGTGTCTCTGGCAAACACACGCATCCTACAGCAAAAATTTCTCAAAAAAAAAAAAGTAAAAGTAATGGTTCGTTCAAACATCATAAGTAGCTTGCAGTGTGTAGCACATTCACAGTAAATGACAGTATATTTCAACTGTGGATTGGTAGACATATCAGAGTCTGACTATTTTAACATTCACTTTATCCTTCAATTTGTAGTAAGATAATAGCTGAGTGTTATTCTGTAGTGGATAAAATTTGGCTTTTTGTTGAGTATATTCCTCACATTGTAACATTCACATTTTAAAATATTGTGTATGTACAGAATGTTAGAATTCGAACAAGATGTTGGAGAAGGAACCATTGAAGAAAATGGGACTTATTAACTGTAAAAGAGTTTTGTTCCGGTCTTTCCTGAATTTCTGTCTGTGATTCTGCTTTCCACCCTGACACTAGAGGCTCTGGTTTCGGTGCTGCCTGTGGTGTGTATCTGAATCATGGGTACTTTCAGTGGACATTTCTGATCTTGTTCTTGTACTGAAGACTACTCATGAGTGAAATGTTAAAATCTTCTGTTATCCAATATTATTTTTCCAAAGTTAAAAGAAAAAGATATAATCTAGGAGATTACCTAAATGTGTATTATTCAGCCTATTATACAGAAGGTAGAACTATGGTCAGCAAGAGCAATTTAATTCTTTGCACTAAAGGGAACAAATTTAGTTAAACATAAGAAACACCTCCTTAAAAAAAAAAAATTACCAGAAGGCATATGCACTGGCCAGAGACAGAGAGACAGAGGAGGGGAAAAAATACACCCCTCAGTGGAGCGTGGTTATACCACAATCCCTTCTCCATTTCTCCATCCTGTAGGGATTTGAGGTATGCACACACATACACCCAACATGTTTCCAAGCCACTGGGGCAGGATTCAAACTGCATCTGGGCAATTGTGATCTAGCTCCCTGAACTGCTAGGCCATGGGGATGACCCAGAACTTTCTAATATGTAAATCTGTTTAGAGTTATAGTGACAGATCCTGCACTCTGCCCTCCTCTATCGTTTTTGGCCATGTCTAGATTTCAGGGCTCATCATTTGGACTCTGTCCTCCAATTCTCATTTGGAGTCTATTTAATGAATACTACTATTAAAAAGATTTAATTTTGTGGGACCAGATGGTGGCACAGCAGTAAAATGTGATGCTTTGCCTGGCAATCCCATATGGGAGGATTCCCAGTTCAAGTCTGGAAGCCTTCCTGAGTATGCCAGGCATATGCTTGCCCCTGATTTGGGGCCAACTGAGGGATAAGGGTGAATTGCAATATTAGGATCCTATTCGGGGTGCTGTCTGTCTCTCTCTTGTGGAAGAAATTTTTTTTTAAATATGATTTTAGGGGGCCAGCAGGTGGTGTGGTGGTTAAAGGTGCTGGACTCCCACACGGCTGACCACAGTATGAGTCCTGGATCTGGTGGCTCGCTCGCTCGCTCTCTCGCTCTCGCTCGCTCTCTCTCTCCCACTCTGGTCAAAATTATAAATAAATAAACTTAAATAAAATAATTATTTAAAAAAGATACAATTTTAAACATTTCTCAAAAGTTGTATCAAATAACTCCTTAACAATCCAGTAAACCAAATTTTCTTAGTACTCCTATTTTGCAGATAAGTGAACTGAGGCATAGAAGGTGTAAAGAACTTGTCCAGGGACCAGCAGATGGCATAATGATTACATCACTGGACTCTCACATAGTCGACCATATTTCAAGTCTTGGACCCGGCTGCTTAAAACTCACCCTGGTTGTGTGTACATGCATGCCCAAAAACCCCGAGAGGAGAATGGAGGAGAAAGGATTGCAATGTGGCCATCCCTCCTGGAGAGGGAGTGATTTCTCACTTTCCGTCCCTCTATCTCTCTCTGTCTCTCTGGCGAGTACACATGCCCTATAGCAAAACTTCTCTTAAAAAAAAAAAAAAAAAACAACGAACAAATTTGTCCAAAGTCCCTGCTCTTTTTTTTTTTTTTTTTTTTTTTTTTTTTTTGGGGGGTTTTTTCTATTGGGCGGATTCCCTCGCCC
>NW_006202806.1:2553958-2566333 GCF_000334495.1 Tupaia belangeri chinensis
CCCCCCAGGGGGAATGGCCACACCGCAATCCCTTCTCCTCCATTCTCCTCTCGGGATCTTGGGCACGCACGCACGCCTGGCGTGAGTTTAAGCCAGTGGGTCCAGGACT
The DNA here is from genome assembly GCF_000334495.1 of Tupaia belangeri chinensis. NCBI lineage: Eukaryota > Metazoa > Chordata > Mammalia > Scandentia > Tupaiidae > Tupaia > Tupaia belangeri. Next base: position 2,554,068 of record NW_006202806.1, read on the forward strand.
CAAATCGCTGTCGACTACATGGGAGTCCAGCGACATAGCCATTACGCTAGTCCCCAAAGTCACTGCTCTTTAATAGCCCATTTACACGTCGGCAGTCTAATGCCCTTGTCGCTGGTATTAATATCTACTGTATACTGCATATAACATTACAGAGACAGAGTCTGCCTCCCCATTGCTTAGAACTGATTGAGACTTCAAATTCTTGCCTCAACATACTTTTCCAGTCCCATTTTCCAACACTACACCCTCATTTTTGTGATCTAGCCATATGAAATCTTACCTTCCACCTGAACATGCCAGGAGTTTTCACGTCTCCCTGCCATTTGCCTTCTCCCTTCCTGTCCCCCACAGCCAGCACAGCCCTGGTCTTAGCAGGGAAAACCAGGGAAAGCTACTTATTTCTCACAAACATTGCTGCCTCTATAAAATGTTTTGCAAATACCAGGCCCAGTTAGATACTCCTTTCTCATGCTGGCCAAAATGTCAAGTTGTTAACTCTATTATAACTATATAGCATATTAAATCATTTCTATTTCTGTCCCTCGTTATAAATTGGAAAGTCTGTGAGATCAGGAACCATATTGTTTTCATTTGTGTACCCTGAGACTTTGATAGGTAAATACATTAAAAATAGTCTCAATGAAGGGGATCCATGTAATATAAAGCAAGAGTTCCTCATCATGGTAGGTGCTTAAGTAGGTGCTAACTGACTAGCCATCACCATGATAGTGAAGGAGATTCCTGCATGGGGAGAAAGATTAAGCTAGATACTTGTCTCTGTGGTCTTTTTTTAGCTCTCTCATCTCAGTTCCCTGTCATGCCTTACAGCTAAAAAGTGCCAGTCAGAAATACCTGTCTATTGTATGTGGCTCAGGCTAGTTGATGATGATCCCCAAGGCCTGGTTCTTAGAAAATGTGTTTGTATTATAGCCCTGAAAGAGCCCCTGTCACCCTCCCTCACTAAATTCTCTTTTATATTCTCAAGTTTACAGGAGCTACATTTGGGCACAGACTTCTGCGATTTTGTTTTTGTGCATAAACATTCAACCAAGAGACATTTGTCCCTCAGCAATGTACAAAAAGTTGTGTTCTTTAATTATTGCTAAGAATTCATCCTTTCCACCCTGAGAGAAAGACTAGTACTCCATGTCATTTATAAGGTGGACATTTTCTTATAACACAGTATTAAATGAAAAGAGAAAACTCTTGAATATATATTTGTAGTGAATTAGAGAAATGTGTAAAAGAACTTCTCACCTTAGACATTTTTGGTTTTGTTTTTGCCTCCGAAGTGGGGTATAAATTTCTAATTGTTGGAGAATCTCTTTACACCTTGTTGCCCATTATACTAAATAGGTCTAAAGTATAGCAATAACATATCATTTTTTTAAAATTGTGTTATACCAAAACTCATCCATAAATTTGAAAAAAATTAGCATTTGTAATAAATAAGTACAGAAGAATTCACTAACTTAATGAAAAAAAAATAGGTAACAAAATAAAAATTGCATTGAGAAGAGAAGAAACAAACAGACATCAAATCAATTTATAATGATAAATTCCTAGACAGTAAAAATAAAATCAGGTACCTACATAATTTGGGCCAGACCATAGCCTGGTAGTTAAGGCAGCTGGATCCCACATAGCCAAATGCATGGTGTGAGAGTCCCAGACCCAGCAGTTTGAAAAACACACTGGATGCATTTGCATGAGTGGCCAAATTCCTGAAAGGAGGGAGAAATGGAAGAAAAGGGACTGTAGTGTGACCATACCCCATTGGGGTATTTTATTATTTTTCTTCTCTGTCTCTCTTCAGCAAACGCACATGTTCTCTGGTAAATCAAAACAAAAAAAGATAATTGTCTACATAATCCATTTGTAATTCCTCTTTTCCCATATTTAGAAAACCCTGAAGACTGTGTCGAGCAGATGGCTATTTTAATGTTGGCATTACTTTATCATTTTAATCTTGATAAATTTTTAAAGAATTATTAATTTTATTTCACTATAAATTTTCATTCGTTATAGGGCATGTACACTCATCAGAAAGAAGTGATATGGGAGGGTAGTGAGAAAGTAAGCTGCCTGGTCCAGAACTCAAACCACGGAAGGTCATGTGGGAATTCAGTGCCCTAACCACCATGCCACTTACTGGTCCCCTGTCTTGAAAGTGTTTAGAACCATGATTCTTAGTTTAAATTCACTTTCCTCTTTGGTTTATTTTGACCTCTCTTATTTACCACTCAACCTAAATGTAAAAATTTGCAGCACTTGGGGCCAACAGGTGGTGTGGTAGTTAAGGTAGTGGATTGCCACATGACTGACTACTGTTCCGATCTTAGACCCAGAGGCCTGAAAGTCACACCAGGGATGTATGCAGGTGTGCCCAAAATCTTGAAAGGAGGGGACCAGCAGTTAGCCTAATGGCTATATTGCTGTACTCCCATGTAGTCAACGGCGGTTCGAGTCCTGGAACTGGTGGCTTAAAACCCACACCGGGCACTTGTGCATGCATAGAAGGGATTGTGGCATGGCCATTCCCCCTGAGGGATGATTTCTTGCTTTCTGTCTCTCTGTATTTCTCTGTCTTTCTGGTGAGCGCACACGCCCTATAGCAAAAACATCTCCAGGAAAAAAAAAAATCCTGAGAGGAGAATGGTGGAGAAGGGATTGTGGCATGGCCCTCCACCCATGGAAGCTGATTTCTCACTTAGCCTCTCTTTGTCTCTTTCTGGTGAGCACACATGACCTATGGCAGAAACAAAAAGAAATAAAAAAGAATTTATAGCACCAAAGAAGTTGAAAGTTTGTATCCATACAAAAATCTGCACACAGATTTTATAATGGTATCATTCATCATTAACAAAACTTGGAAGAAGCAACCACCATGTCCTTCTTCAGGTGGGTGTAGTTAAGTCCAGACAGTGAACTATTATTCATCACTAAAAAGAAATGAGCTATTAAGTCATGAATAGATACAGAAGGAAGTGAAAGAAGCCAATCTGAAAAGGTTTAGATACTATGTTTCAAACTATGATATTCTGAATAAGGAAAAACTGGAAACAATGAAAAAAATCAAAGGATTGATGGAGGAATAAATGAGCAGAGTACATAAGATTTTTTAGAGCAATGAAACTAACCTATGTGATATGGTAAAGGTCGATACACATCAGTGCATATTTGTTTAAACCCATGAAATGCAAACACCAAGAGTGAACTCTTAATATAACCTGTGGGCTTTGGGTGATAATGATGTGTCGATGATAAAGATGCATCAGTTGTAATAGATGTACCACTCTGGTGGGGTGGTGGGGGAATCTTTTTTTTTTGGAGAGGTTTTTGCTATAGGGTGCATGCGCTTACCAGACAGACAGAGAGACAGAGAGATAGAAAGTGAGAAATCACCCCCTGGGGGGGATGGCCACACCGCAATCCCTTTTCCTCCGTTCTCCTCTCGGAATCTTGGGCACACACGCACATGCGCCCAGCATGTTTTAAGCCACCCGGTCCGGGACGTGAACCGTGGTCGACTACATGGGAGTCCAGCGACATAGCCATTACACTAACTGCTGGTCCAGGGATCTTGATAATGGGGGAGGCTGTGCGTGTGTTGCATAGGGGATAGATGGGAAATCTCTATATTTTACTCTCGATTTTGCTGTAAATCTAAATCTTCTCTAGAAAAATATATAATATTACTAGTATTATCACAGGAAAGAAAGAGAAAAAGAATAAATATCTCACCTGAAAAGAAATGTATCACCCAATAAATATGAACATATGTTCCAACAATTAGTAGAACTAAACTAAGTCAAGATTTTTTTTTTTTTAATGCCTATCAGATTGAACATTGTCATCGAGCAAACCAGTCAGGGAAGTGGACATGCCCTTTCTCGATGGTGGGATTATAAATCAGTCTAATGGTTTTTGAAAGCATCTTGGCGATATGCATAAAGAGCATATTTGATCCTTTGACCCAGCAATTCATCTTCTTAGACTATTCCCTAAGGACATGACTAAATAGTATAGACAAGGTTGTTCTATGCTGTGTTATTTTTAATAGGACAAAAGAGAAAACAACCAATAACCAAAATAACTGGCAACTAAAAGATCATTTAAGCAAAATCCTGATTTATCATTGCAATGAAACATTATGCAATTATTAAAATGATGTTTTTAAGAATATTTAGTAGTAAGATTATTAAAATTGACCATGTAGTTATCTGAAAATATAGACAGTTTATTTAATATTGCCAAAATGTTTATTATTTAAAATAAATGTATAGTATCTGTTATAAATGCTTTAAACTACATGTACTTTTAAATGTATTAGCTAAATCATATATATTTCCAGTTTAATATATGGTCTATTTTTATTCACACTGTACCCTCTTCATATATACAATTATTATTATTTTAGGTTTTTATTACATGGTACATGTGCTTGCCAGAGATATAGAGAGGGAAAATGAGAAATCATCCCCTAGGGAAAAGAGCCAGTCACAGTCCTTTCTCCTTCTTTCTCATCTCAGAATTTGGGGCATGCACATGTGCCTGGCATGATTTCCAAGCTGCTGGGCCTGGGATTCGAACCACTGTTGGCCATGTGAGAGTCCAGCACCTTAACAACCATGCCCCCTGCTGGCCCATCTATACAATCATTTTGTGTCACTTAAAATAGATTTTTTTAAAAAATAAATTGCCAAAAAATTTAAATAAAATTTCTATGTACAAAATGAATATTAAAATAGAACTTTCCAAAATACTAATAATCTCTTATGTGATAAAATTTTATGTAATATATGTATTTTTTTTTTAACAAATTGCTATGGTCCGAATGTGCCCCCTCAAATTCATAAGTTGAAACTTAATTACCAGGCCATCTGGTGGTGTGGTCATTATAGTAGCTGTTAGGGTAGCTGGGTCCCATATGATCAACTGTGAGGTGAGTCCCAGACCCGATGACTTGAAAAACATGCCAGGCGTGTGTGACTACATGCCCAAAATCCTTAGAAGAGAGTAAAGCAGAGAGGGTTGCAGTGTGGCCTTCCATTTTGGGGGGTGATTTCTCACTTTCCCTCTGTCTTTCTCTCCCTCTCATTCTCTTTCTCTCTCTCTCTGGTGAGTTCATACACCCTATAACAAGGAAAAAAAAGAAAGAAAGGGGAGAGGAGAGGATGGGGAGAGGGGAGGAAAGGGAAGGGGGGGAGGAGAAACAAAATAAAAAAATATTAATTGCCAGTATGACAGTATAAAAAGGTGGTGGAACTTTTTTGGGTATAATTTATTATTTACATTTAATTGTACATCATTATTGCATATAGTATGGTTTTTCAAAGCATGCAGGTGATATGGGATAATCAATTACCATATGTATCACTTTCAACAAAGAACTTTACATTCTTATGTCTGTTAAATGATTTTTCCCTGAGCTCTTTCCAGCCACATTGCAGTAACCACCCCACTCCCTACAAACTAGTATCTACACTTCCCCTTTCTACTATTTCACTTTATTTACATTAAAGTTTTTTTAAATTTACATTTAATCACTTTACATCTTTCCAGTGTACAACATGGTTTTTCCCAGCATGACTACAGTGTATATTAGTCAAGTCAAAGACATTACCATGCACCTTATTACCAGCAGGTAACTTTTCATTTTTGTGTCTATTAAATGTTTTATTTGTTTCCCTGATCCCCTCCTATCCCCCCATGACCCATTCCTTATTATCTACTTCCTTCTATACTGTCTCTTGTATCTACAGTTGGCCTCCTTATTATACCTACCAGTCTTCAAATTTCTGCTATAGTGCACAGACATTGTTTACATTGGGTCATCGAAAAAGTCATGACACATTTTTGTATAGAAAAAATACATCATGACTTTTCTGATGACCCAGTATTAAGTGGGTATGTACAATGTCTGTCTTTCATAATCTGGCTTGCTTTATTTAGCACTGTTTCTTCCATATTTGTCCACTTTATATTAAATGTCAGGTCTCATTTTTTTTATGGCTCAATAGTATTCCATAGAGTGCGTGTGCCACAGTTTTTCAATCCACTCATCTGTTTTGGACATGTGAGTTGATTCCATGTACTAGCAGTTGTGAATAATGCTGCTGTAAACATGGATGTGCAAGTGTTTTTCTGACTGAGTTTTCCCATCCTTTTGTTAGATATCTAAGAGTGGAATTACTGGATCATATGGAAGTTCTATTTGTAGGTTTCTGAGAAACCTCCATGTCCTTCTGCATACTGGTTGTACCAATTTACATTCCCACGAACAGTATAGAATGGTTCCCTTTTCATTGCAGCCTCACCAACACTTATCATTAATTAATTAATTAATTAATTCTTTTTTTTTAAAGGAGAGTTACCCTTTCACCATAGCCCTGCCAGCACTTATCGTTTTTTTTTGTTTCTTATTTATTAATATTTTTTAGATATTTTTGTTATACGATGTGTGTGCTCACAAGAGAGACAGAGAGAGATGGAGAGACAAAGCAAGAAATCATCCATCAGGGGGTATGACCATGGCACAGTCCCTTCTCCTCTACTCTCTCTGCCCTTGAGATTTTGGTATGCATGCATGTACACTTGGGGTGAAGTTTAAGCCACCGGGTGCAGGACTCGAGCCACAGTTGACTACATGGGAGTCCAGCAACATAACCATTATGCCATCTGCTGGTCCCTCTTTTTTTTTTTTTTAAATCTTAGCCATCTGACTGGAGTTAGGTGGTACTCATTTTGGTTTTGATCTGCATCTCCCTTATGATGAGGTTTGTCGAGCATGTTTTCATATGGTTTTTCGCCATTCGTATGTCTTCCTCAGAGAGTTGTCTGCTCAACTCAAATGCCCATCTTTTCATTGGATTGACTATTTTTTTTTCATATAAGCTGCTTTAGTTCTCTGAATATTTTGGTTCTCAGTCTGTTATCAAGTAATGACAGTGGTGCCCTCGTGAATGGTATTAGCTACCTTATAAAAGGACTGGGATCAACTAGTTGGGTCACTTTATCTTTCCATTCTTTCTCCATGTGAAGACACGGTATTAGTTACCTCTGGAGGGCACAGTGTTCAAGGTACCATCTTGGAATCAGTGGCCTTCTACAAACATGGAACTTATCAGTGCCTCAGTTTTGGACTTTCTAGCCTCTAAAACTGAGAAGCATGATTCAAGTATTTATAAATCACCCATATAAGGTCATTTGTTATAATAGCACAAATAGATTAAGAGACAGACATTTTCTTATAAGACAAAAAATATTTACAGTATAGTATTGTAAAATCCAAATGAAATGCTGTGCTTTTGATTTAAAGAAAAAGACTTTCATAAGGTCATAGATAGGCTTGGCATGTATTTCTTATGAGAAAAGTATGTACGAAGAAATGTAATTACGAAGTGCAATGTTGAGAGGTATCTACTTTTGTCTGCTCAGAATGGTCAGTGTTCTCAAATAATGCTTTGAGGAAGTCCATGAAAAATCAGGGTGGAAAAACAAATACAGTTTCTGAGACATTACCTAGAAAGTGATCACTACCTGATTTTCACAAATAATTCTATTTGTAAGAAAACTCACACTTCAAAGTCCCAAACTCACATGTGATGGGACTTAAGTGATATTGGGATCCTGATGACTATGATAACGGTATCCTCTTGCTTTTCTACTTCTAGCATATTCTACCTTCAATTTTATGCAAAGTCCCCACGGGCAGGAAGTGCAAGGGTACTTCCTTATTGCACTTTGTTTCTTTGCTTTCTTTGCTATAAAAAAAGACACTGTACCCTATAACCACAACAGGGATGTGACTGGTTTCACATTGTAGAACTCTTTGATTTTGCACATGTCTGCTTTGCAGTTGTTATGCTCAAACTCCATTGATTAGATTATAGAAGTTTATGTTGTTGGCATATAAAAGAGACAGTAATTAATGACAAAATCTTTCCAAACTCAGTGTCTTGGAAATTTGGGGTTTTTATAAAGCCCCAAAACTACCATAAACTGGATGGCTAATACACAATACAGATTTTCTTCTCATAGTTCTGGAGACTGAGAAGTCCAAGATCAATGTGTTAGCAGATTTAATGTCCAGTGAGGGTCTACTTCCTCATACATGGTGATTTTTGTTGAATCCTCACATGGTAGAAGGGGCAAACAAGCTTCCTTTGGCCTCTCTCAAAAGGGCACCAATCTAACTCATGAGAGTGGAACCTTCATGATCTGATAACCTCCCATAGGTCACACTTTATAATACCTTAGTGATTAGTATTTAACATGAATTCTATGGGGGGGGGTAAGAGGGGGCAAAACGCTATCACACACAGACATTTTATATAGTTACAATCAGTCTTCATAGTTACCCGACCATCAAATTTCCCTTATTAGCAAAACAGGAAAACCTCAGTGTAGTTGAAGATGAACCAGAAGTTTTCAGTGGCTCAGGTTGACATAGGTGCTGGATAGTTTCACGCCTTTACTGGAATTGTATTTTCCTCATTAACAACAAAGTATTCCAATCTTTTCCAACAATGGTTGTGAACTAACACAAGAATCCTGGGTGTGAGTGTTGTGTTTGATTAAAACTAATGTATGCTAATTTGCATATGCTTTACAATAAGTATAAAATACTAGATGGTGGGCCTGCAGGTAGTGTGTTGGTTAAGGCACTGGACTCTCACATGGCTGACTATGGTTGGAGCTCCAGACCTGGAGGCTTGAAAATCTCTCTGCGCCATGTGCATGTGTGCCCAAAATCCTGTGAGGAGAATGGAGAAGGGATTGTGACATGGCCATCTCCCCTAGGGGGTGGTGATTTCTCACTTTTCCTCTCTCTCTCTCTCTCCAGTGAGTGAACATCCCCTATGGTAAACAAACAAACAAAAAAGCTAGGTGGTTTCAGATCGAGTTTATGCATAACAAAAAGCAAATGGTAAAACTTTTAGTGGTGTACACTCTACAGTCATTGTGAAATGGTTATTTCCTCTAGGAATACGTACGTAGGTAACATGTAAAACAAATATCTCTTCTGACAGAGGAATTTCTTATAAGACATGACCACAAGCAAGCCATTCTTCCTCCTTTGATTAGCATTCAGTGTCTCCTCTTAGCTGCCTGGAGAGGATACAGATCAGGAATTCAGCATTAAGTAAAGAAAGAGCTCTGACATAGGAGGATTTGCAACATGCTATTTAAGTACAACTGCTTTTGCAGTTAAACAGCCATCAGAAACATCAAAGTTAATGGGAAATTGGAGCAAGCCAAAATCCAAGAATTTTACATCTTTAAAATTTTCTCAATGTGTAAGTGTAAAAATGGCACAGAAGAAAAATGTCATAGAAAATATCAACAGTATGTGAGAATGACATTGTAAACATTCACTAATTATCAAAACAGTTATTTTTCATCACTAAAGATATTCTGGTAAATTTTAAGTAAAAATTAAGATATGTGAGGCTGGATATCAGCAGATGGTGCAATTGTTTTGTTACTGGACTCCCACATAGTCGACCACAGTTCAAGTCATAGGCCCAGCAGCTTAAAACTTAAACTGAGGACATGTGCACGCGTGATCAACATTCCAAGAGGAGAATGGAGGAGAAGGGACTGCTGTGTGGCCATTTCGCCTGGGGGTGGGTGGCGTTTCTTCCTTTCTGTCTCTCTGTCTTTGTCTATCTCTCCGGTGAGCACACATGCCTTATAGCAAAAATCTCTCTAAAAAAAATACAAAGATATGTGAGGCTAAGATAGGTCATTTCATTTTCCATTCTGTCTCTGTATCTTATGATGAAATGAGATTATACCAAACAAATATATGACAACAACAACAAAAATACCTGGGAAGTATTTTCCTTTTGCAGTTTTAGAAAAGTAATTTAACAGTAGTGAACAATAATAACAATTATTTGATCCTCAGGTGCTTTGACTGAATGGCACTTCATCCTTTTGTAGCTGCTGTGGTGCCATGCCATTCAAATTGTTTTTTTTTAAAAAATTGTACTGGGACCAGCGGGTGGCATGGTGGTTAAGGCACTGGACATTCCCACATGGCCGACTGGGGTTTGAGTCCTGGACCTGGTGGCTCGATTTCTCACTTCCTCTCTCTCTCACTCTCCCCTTCTGTCTCTCTCTGGTCAAACTAAAAAATCAACGAATGAATAAATAAAATAAATAATTATAAAAAATTGTACTTATTTATTTCTGAGGTATAATTGAAACATTAAAAATTATTAAAGGTATATAACATGGTGTTTTCGATATAAGTGTATCTTATGAAATTATTTCAACAGTGAAGCTAATTGGTATATTCATCACCTGACAAATTATCATTTGTGTATGTGTGTGGTGAAAACACTTAAAATCTTCTCCCTTAGCAAATTTCAGGTATACAGGAAGTTATCACATTAACTGTAGTCACCATGATGTACATTAGATCCCTAGAACAAATTCCTTTTATAACTGAATATATGTACCTTTTGACTGATTTTCCCCCCAGCCTCTAGCCCCTGACAACCACCATTCAAGTCTCTACCTCTGTGAGTTCAACTTTTTAAAATTCTACATATAAGTAATTTTTTGTGACATTTGTCTTTCTGTGTCTTGCTTATTTCACTTAGCACAATCTCCTCCAAGTTTACCTTCTTTCAAATGGTAGGATTTTCTTCTTTTTATAGCTGAATAATATTCCACAATACATATAGTCACACAAATCCACACACTATAATTTCTTTGTTCATCCATCTGTCAACATTCAGGTTGTTTCCATATCTTGGCTATTTTGAATAATGTAGCAGTGAGCATGGGAGTGCAGTTCTCTTTTCAATATACTGTTTTTTATTTTTCTTAAGTTTCTTTATTTCTTTTATTCATGGGTGGGGGCACCCCAAAAATGGTCTTCGTGCTTCCTGCCTCACCAGTCTGGATCACAGATACATGCACGTGGTGTGCACAAAGGTGATTCCAGGACATGAACTTAGTACCTGCCCATGTGGGTCTAGCATTACAGAGTGTCACATTATTGCTATACCACCACTTGGGCACTGATGTATCTTTTTCTGAGAGAGAAAGAGATTTTTGTTATAGGGTGCTCGCCAGACAGAGAGAGACATAGAGACAGAAAGCGAGAAATCAACCCCCAGGGGGGATGGTCACACCGCAATCCCTTCTCCTCCATTCTCCTCTCAGGATTTTGGGCATGCATGCACACATGCCCAGTGTGAATTTCATGCCATCAGGTCCTGGGTAGTGATATTTCAAGTAGGAGACATCGCCACAGCTTAACTTAGAATATGTTTGCTTTATTAATTATATGCAGTACCTTTCATAGGATAAATCACCACTACAAAGACAGAAGCCAATAAAGTTATGAAATAGAATAAGTGACATGGATAAAAGTCAATAGGAGATTGGAATAGAATCTAAATATTGTGATAGCTTCTCTGCATCTCACATGTAAAATTGGGTAATGATATTTAGGTATTAGAATTCATATAGAATTTATATTATATAATGCAAATCAATATTCTGATATCATATTTGTCACTTACTAGTTGGTCAGCAATTAGTTTATCCCCTATGGATGTCTTTTGCCATATGTTTAATAGAATTGCATGTTCACTTGTGCAACTTAAGTTCTCTAAGGGTAGGAACTATTTTTTATTCACTGCTCTATCTAACAGATAAGGTGATAGGGAGTATCAGTAACTCAATAAATGTTTGTCCAGGTGACCAGCAGGTGGTGTGGTCTTTAAGACGCTTGACACTCTCACATGGCCAACCATGGTTCAAGTTCTAGACCTGGTGGCTTGCTTTCTCACTTTCCCTCTCTCTCTCTCTCTCTCTCTCTGTGTCTCTCTGGTCAAATTAAAACAAATAAATGAATAAATACAATTAAAAATTAAAATAAATATTTAGCCAGTAAATGGGTTTCACAACAGCCCTAAGTAGATAGCCATAGATATGGGTCTCTTTATTGCATACCACATTTGTCCTCACAGGTTTTTGTCTACATTTGTTTCTATTTTTCAGTCAATAACTTTTATTAACATAATAATTGTTACAATGTGATTTTTCAGTACATGAATACACTGTGTAATGATTAAATCAAGGCAATTAATATACTCATCATCTCAATCATTTTTAACATTGCATACAGTAAGTTATTGTTAACTACATTCTTCCCATTATATTTTATGACACTAGATATTATTCATGCCTTGTATCTGCCATTTTATTTCCATTAATCTAAATCTATCTGTTTTCCCTAC
>NW_006202806.1:2566364-2577982 GCF_000334495.1 Tupaia belangeri chinensis
CCTTCCTGGCATTCAGTAGTCATTCTACATCTCTCTACTTCCATGTGATCAATTTTTTCCCATTTCCATATATGAGAAGGAACATGTGTATTTCGCTTTATGTACCTGGCTTGATTCACTTAGCATACTATCCTCCAGGTTCACTCATTTAACCTCAAGTGACTGCATTTCATCATTTTTAATGACTGCATATTATTCCATTGTGTATGCACACGTGCATGTGCACACACACACACACACACACACACACATACATTTTCTTCATTCATATAGGTTGCTTCCATATATTGGCTATTGTGAATAGCATTACAATAAACATGGGACTATACATATCTTTGCAATACACTGATTTCCTTTCCTTTGGATATATGCCTAGTAGTAAGATTGCTGGATAATATAGCAGTTCTATTTCTAGTTTCTTGAGGAAAATCCATAATAGCTGTATTAATTATAGTCTCACCAACAATCTAAAAGAGTGCTCGCATCTCTACACCCTCACCAGCTATTTTTGCTTGTTTTTAAATTTGTATAGAATAAGAGTTTTATTTTTCCTTTTGAGAAAAAGACAGAGATGTTTGTAACACGGAGTTGCCATGCTGTGTGTGATATTTCTGCCTCAGCCTACCATTTATCTAGGATTACAAATGTGTGTTGCCACACCTGGTATGTTTCGTTTGGCCTAGAAATCAATATTGACTCTCCAGTGAGACTCCAACACTGTGCATTGGTGGCCTAACACTTGTGCCACGTGGCTGCCTCAGAACAATACTTTATTTTTACTTTAATATTTTTCCTAAAAACAAAAATAATTCAAGTTGTTAGCAAATTTTCAGTTTTTATTCATTTACCTTACTAGAATAGCTAGCTAGTTTGATTTTTATATATATATATCATGACTTTTCTGAAGACCCAATATTTTGCCAGAGAGAGAGAGAGAGAGAATGAGAAAGCACTCTCCATGGGGAATGGTCATGCTAACGACTGTCTACTGTGCCTTCTCTCTTTCTCACTCCTTTCAGGATTTTGGGCACACATGCAAACATGCCTAGCATGTTTCTCAAGTCACCAGGTCCAGGACTCAAACTGCGCAGTTGGCCATGTGGGATCCATCTACCTAAGGCACCACACCATAGGCTGGCCCTAATGCTGGTATATTTTTAACAACCAACACACTGAAAATAAAAAGAAGTAAAAATAAACACATATAAAACTGATTTGTACTTTTGCTGCCTTCCATGGTATAAATATTTCAAGTATGTTTAATTTTGGGTTATCAACATTGATGTTACTGAGTGTGAAGTCACGAAGACATGTGTAGTGGCATAGTATTATAAAGCATTTTTATTATATAGATACAAATATGTAAATAAAATCACAAGTGTAGAAAATAATGAAATGTAAAATTATTAGGAAGTGAGGAATTTTGAGTACTATTACTTTAGTACAATTATTTGATCATTCTTTCATATAAATTAATTTTAACAATGGTTGCGTCTAATAGTAGGACCTCAAATTCCTTTAATTTAACCTTTGGCTCTCACAAGCCATACCTAAAGTTACCTCCAACATACTAGTTTAACTTCAAAGTTTCTGTTGCTTTTCATTAAAAAAAAAAAGAAAGAACTCTTCTGTCCTTTAAAGTCTCTGTTCACCAAACATAAACTATATATTAAGTAAAAAATCTATCAACTGTAGGGACCAGCAGGTGGTATAATGATTATGTCTCTGAACTCCCACATGGCCGACTATGACCATTGTTCAAGTCCCAGATCCAGAGGCTTAAAATTTATGCTGGGCATATGTGCATGCATGACCAAAATCCTGAAAGGAGAATGGAGGAGAAGGGATTGCAGCATGGCTATCCCCCATGGGGGTGATTTCTCACTTTTGATTGCTCTGTCTCTCCAGTGAATACACATGACCTGTAGCAAAAATGTTTCTTAAAAAGAAAAGAAAAGAAAAGAAAAGAAAAACCTATCAACTGTGAAATAAGGATTTTGACTTACTCTCTGTAAATATATATTTCAGTATTAGTATTGAATATATGCTTTCTCAAAATAAATATAAGAAAGCAGAACTTATAAATGCAAAGTAAAATGTTTTAAACCTACAAATGTATTTATATGACTCCATTTTTCTAAATTAAAACTTAATTAATCCACTCTGCCAATCATTATGGCCTCTGTCACTGCTCTCATGAAGGCTGAGGTGAAGAGCCTAACCCTTTACAAGTATGCAAAATGGAGAAGTTGTGGCAAAATGCAAATAAATATGAACACTTTGGAGAGAAGCACTTCTAAAATGGTGGTGTGTGGTGTGAGGAGATCCTTGAACATTATTCCTAACAAAATATCCATAACTGGTGAAAATTATAACGAATGACCATCTAAAGGCTCTAGAAATTTTCTTAAGATCATGCAGAAGTAAATGGAGAAACATTTATTCAAGAAAATCTGCTAAACCTTACTTGAAATAACGAGAGTCTATGGCATTTGAGCAACAGCCCACTCTCACCTTCTCCTTAGGTTTGCATGATAGAAGCTTTACTGTGGGTGGATGTAGCCAAAAAATTGGAGCACTGCTTCTCCACAATTCTCTGTCCTTTAGTGTTCAGCAGAGACTGCCAAGGCATGTCACCATCTTTGGTGATACCTGAGGAAATGTAGCTGCTGCAGAATCTCCTCAGCTACTACTCCTAGTCCTGATCCTTCATCTCTGAAATGGAAGAAGACCAAGACCAGTAAAAATGGAAAAGACAGATGGTGCTGGGACCACTTGTCATCTACATGCAGAAAAAATAAAGCTGGGCTCTTAATAGTGAGGAAGAATGTGAAAAGTTTAGGCAGATGCCTGTCTTTTAGTCACATACTTGATTGCTATCAGTTATACCATGAATATTGGTTGAGGGTGGGTTAGGGAGCAATATGTGCATTTTATATGTGGAGTCCTAGATCTGGCATCCAGAGAGGGCTTTCATGGACATTTTAATTTTAGTGAGATTTTTGCAATAGGATGCCTGTGCTCGCTGGAGAAACAGAGAAGCATAAAGCGAGAAATCAGCCCTCCCTCCCCCCTACCCCTGCCGAGAGGGATGGCCATGCTACAATCCCTTCTCCATTCTCCTCTCGGGATTTTGGGCATGCATGCATACATGCCTGGTGCAAGTTTTAAGCTACCAGGTCCAGGACTCAAGTTGTGGTTGACTATGTGAGAGTCCAGCAACACAACCATTTACACCATCTACTGTTCCCTTAATGGACATCTTACCAACACTGGGCATCTGGGACGTTCCCACTGTGAGAAAGTTGTTATGGAATATCATTTGTATATTCAGCCATGAGTAAATGAGGCAAAGATTATCATTTTACATTCCATGATCTACCTTTCTCTTGTTCTATAGAAATTTTACCCATGTTATTTCATTGAGTTCCTGGCTTCTGAGAATACAGTCTGCATGTCTTATCCTTTGTTTCTAGGTATGACTGTGTGACCTTGTGACAGTTGGGTCATACCCAGAACTAATGTGTGAAACTTTTAAGACAAGTCATGATTTTCTTTCTCCCAGTTTGTACATTCTTCCTCATTATTTCTCATTCTTCCTCACTTACACTTAGCAGAAATGTGATGGCTGGAGGAGCTACAGTAGCCATCTTGGTAAGGAAATGGGAGCTCCATGTTGAAGAAAACAAATTAATAATATCAATCTTCCACATCCCCAGTGATCATGCAGCCATTGCGCTGGTTTTTAAAGGTGTTTTCTGATTTGGGAATTTGTACTTAAAACTTGTTATTTTGAGTTTTATTGCTAATCTCATCTAATCTCTAATTTTAATGAATATAAAAATCACTTGCAACCTGTGATGGCCCCAGTACTCCATTGGCCCTGGTCAGTCTTGGGTGAAAAAGAGACAATGCCCTGTTTCATGGAGCTTACTTTCTAGTGGGGGAAGACAGCAATTGAAAAAATGTTTAAGAGTATGATTATGAGTGATGATCATATAACCAATAGGGAGTTACGGTGGATTACTTTAGAGAGAGGGTCTTGCAGTGTCCTGACCCTGCTGTCTCAGCCTCCCAACTGGGACTACAGGTCCATGCCACTTTACTTGGCCTTTAGGTTGGACTGGGAATCAAACCAACGTCTCTCCTGTGGTCGCAGCCTGCAGCGCACAGCATCTTAGTAGAGTGTACAACTGTGGCTGAGCCACAGTTGAATATGGGTTTTAAGGGTTTTCCTTAATCAAAATGACAGAGAAACCACTGTGAAGCAGTCCCATTTAAACTGGTGCCTGAGATACTAGGCAGACCTATACGTGTGATAATAAGGATAAAAGAATTTGAAATACAGGAACAGCAAGCATAAAGGGAGAGATGAACTTAACATTATGAGGAAATAGAAAAATTCATGTGTGTGGTTAGAGGACAATGAAAAGAACAAGAGTAAGAGGTGGGGTTAAAGAATAAAGTAGAAACCATACCAACCAGGATTTAATAGGTGATAGATAAAAGCAAAACCAATAACACATCCTGGCATATTTTTTTCTTTAATTTTCTCCTCTCTTTTATACATCCTGAATTATTTTTTTCTTCATCTTTTCTCTCCTCTTTTCATTCTTTCAATCACCTGTTTAATGTGACTAAAACTCAGAAGTTGTAATTGTATTCTATTTTAGTTATAGATTATATATACTTAAGTATATTTGAAAGATTGGCTTAGAAGATGCTCTCTTTTGTAATTTGCATTAAAATTTCAAACCAATAACTCCCAAATCAGTTTTTGGATGAGAAGCAATACATTTTTTTGGGATCCTCTGAATATGTATATATGTTTATAAATAACATATTTGAAGTGTTAACTTATGGTTGTTTGTTGATGCATTTCTAATTATTTTGTGGAACAGATAGTCAGAATAAATCATTTTGATTCATTTCAACATAACATTTTTTCCTATAATATTGTTTTAAATAGTTTTGAGACTGTAACAACCAAGAAAGGTTGAGAAAAATCTGCATCTTCTGTTGATAGTAAATGTAGTTTAATTAGCTGTCAGTCCCATGGGAAAAAAAAATTGCAAAGTAATTTCTAAATTCACTTGTTTCAAAGGTGATATGATATATATTTTTAAATTTTTTTCCTTCCACTGACATTTTATTTCAATTTCTTTTATACATTCAATCACGTGTGTCACTTAGCTTGCAAAGTGAATATTCCAACATATATACATTTCTCACCAGTCAAGTTGAGAATGCTATTTACATTATCTTCAACAGATAATAACCCATTTCTTTGCTCCATAAATGCCTTGCCTCTCTATTTTTCTCCTTAATGTCCTTCCTCAGACTCTCCTCCTTCACCCACCCTCTTCCCACACTGTATCTGGTATTTATAACCATTTTCTATGTTTCTATATCCTCTAGTCATTCAGTTTGGTCATAGAGTGCGGACACTCGGTATATATTAAGTGGACATATATGATGTCTCTCCTTCATAGCCTGGGTTGTTTCACGCAGCAGTAAATCTTCCATATTCATCCACTTCCTGTCAAAAGCCAGGATCTTGTTCTTTTTTGGGGGATCTGACAGTAACCCATAGGATTTTTATAGAGGTTTGGGGATGGAAAAATGAAAACAAATCCACAGTGTTCAGGACTTCCAAAATTGTTACTCTCACATTCTATTGGTGAGAAAATATATATATTCTTATAAATTTACTGGAGATTATGTAGGCAACACACATTAAATTTTAATATTGTAATATATCTGAAATTTGAATAAATAGATACATCGGTTATATCCTAAATATTGTCTAATGAAAGTGTGGCTAAATGAATTATTACAGATTTATGGAATAACAAATTATGCAGTCATCAAAATATTACAGTTGGCTCAGGCTTTGTGGCACAGTTGATAGCTCACCAAGTGCAGTGGTAGAAGTCACATGGCAACTGGGGTTTAAAACTCTAGCCCAGTCAGCCTGAAAACATGCCAGGCACATGCAGAGTGCCCAAGATCCCAACAAACTGAAGAATTAAAGAATGGAATCATGGCATGATGGATCCTTTAGACCGTACCTCTTCCATCTTTCTCTTTCTCTCAAGTATGTATGTGCTTTATAAGGAGCAAAGAAAATGAAGGTTTTTTAAAAAATATGGGAGTCAAAATACTGAAAGATTTCTTTACATAAAAGCAGAAGCAGTATATATGGTGTGATTTTTAGGATAAGATAGAGTGACACAGAAAGATGGAGATAGAGATACACACAAATGTATGTCTTTTGGAAATAATCTTCAACTAATTGCCTACCTCTTGTTGATAAAGTTTGAAATTTTTTCTTTTTCTTTATATTTTATTTGTCCAGTCATTTTATTATAATAAAAGTGACTTTTTAATTCAGAACAAAGCAATGAGTGTGCATCAATGTGATTAGGAGGCGATATATTGAGATTAATGGGCACATAATTGATGAGAAAATATATATCCTGATATGCTGAGAATTTTTACTTGCTTAAAAACATAATATTTATATTCAAAGGAAATAATTGTTTTCTTGAAGATACACTTTCTTTTATTTAAGGATAAAGGGGGCTTTGATGTATTTTTCAGGCGAGAAGAAACAAATTCAACCTTCTGGCAGCTTTATATTATTTTGTGATCGAATAAGCCAGAAAACCAAAATCTTTCAGTTTTAGTACATTTTGTCGTGTTCATGAATTCATGGGAAGATAAAAATTGACCATGAAATAAAGACATTGTCTTGTTTACATTACTGGGGAGGGGGTGCTGACAAGATATTTTCATGATAAAAGCATGTATGTATTAAAGACCCAAGATATAAAGGAGAAAATATATTTGAGGAAATACAAGCAGCCATAGCTCGAATGTGGCAAGGTAAATGGACTGATTGACATGGCTCTTGAGGAGGAGGAGTAAACAGGGACTACCTTATGTAGCAACCTATGGATTTTGTTTAGAATTGGGGGTTTTATGTAAAGAGAAATAAGGAGCCATTGGTGAGCTTTGACTATATGGAGTGACCTAATCAACTTTATCTTTTTAAATTTCATTTTGTTTCCCATGCATTAGGTTGTCAGGAAAGTCATGACATATTTTTCTGTTTCTGTGCAAAAAATACATCATGACTGTCTCGACAACCCAATAGAAAAGGGACTTTGTTGGGAGTATTTGTGTGGGTATTGGAGAGTCAACAGACTGAATCAGGCTGCAAAGAGACCAATTAGGAAGGCATAATAGTTGTCAAGACTTTATATTAATAGTCTTGTGACTTGGATGACTTGGACTATTATTTTGGCAATAGACATATATATATTAGCTTTTGCTATAGGGTGTACACATTTGCCAGAGAGAGACAGAGTCAGAGAGGGAAAGTAAGAATTCACCCCCATCAGGAATGTCCATGTCAAGATCCCATCTTCTCCATTCTCCTCTTGAGATTTTGGGCAGGCATGCACAAATGCCCAGTGTGATTTTCCAGCTGTCAGGTCCAGGTCTCAAACTATGGTTGGCTATGTGGGAATCCAATGACACCATGGACACTATGCCACCCGCTGGCCCCAACAATAGACTTTTTTTTAGGGGGTTAACCTTAGGGCATGTGTGCTCATGGGGGCGGGAAGAAAAGAAAGAGAGACAGAGGCAGTGAGAGGGGAAGTGAGAAATCACCACCGAGGGGGATAGTCATGCCACACTCCTTTCTCCTCCATTCTCCTCTTGGGATCTTGGGCACACGTGCACATGCACCTAGCATGATTTTCAAGCTACCAGGTCTGGGACTTGAATTGTGGTTGGCTATATGGTGGTCCAAACACAACACATTCACCATCTGCTGGCCCCAACAATATTTTTTTAAAGAACTTGGTTGTGGAATCTACATGTCTTGAAGCTTGATTGAAGGAGGAGGAGGGGTTTTTCTATACATTTATGTAATGCATAATATCTAATTAGGGTAACTATCACATCTACCACCTCAAACATTTAACATTCCTTTATGCTGAGAACACTTGGAATTCTCTCTTCCTCCTATTTTGAAATATACAATAAATTGTTGTTACATTTAGTCCCCTGCCAGTATTATTGAACACTAGAGCTTATTCCTCCTATCTAGCTATAATTTTGTATCCATCACATACTGAAAATTCACACTACATCTCCACAAATGTGTTTCATAATTATTTGTCAATTTGAAATAATAACCAAAAAGTCTTAAATGAAGGTGAAGGAGACAGAAAAATCCTAGAAGACTGATAGGTTTTGACAGGAAAGATATTAATGGTAGGTTACTAAGTTAAAATGCCCATGAAGAGAGGCAGGTTTGGAGTAGAATGTAACCTTTTTTTTTTTTAATTGGCAGAGGGCACATGGGCTTGCTAGAGAGAGGGAGAAAGTACCCACTGATAGGGCATGGCCACACCACAATCTCTTTCCCATTCCACCACCCTGTCAGGATTTGGGGCATTTATGTATATGTGCCTGGTATGTTTTTCAAGCTGCTGAGGTCAGAATTCAAATGGTGGTCAGCCATGTAGGACTAGGCTCCCTTAACCAGTAGACTATGGGACCAGTTCATCTTTACTGTTTTTTTAAATTATTATTATTTTAATTTGTATCACGTTAAGTTTGAAATGGAATTATTCAGTAAGCATTCGAAAATATTTGCCTGGAGTACCTGCGGCTCATTTTAAAATTATTTCCTTTTTAACCATTGCTCATTCTGCAAAAAGTGGCACTGACTTTGAAAGTCAACTGTTTTTGCTTTTGTTTTTTCAAACAATTATTCTTGAAGTGATGGACATCCAAAATCCATCATGGTAGGAAACAATTGCCTAATGTGAACTATTGTTTTGTTAATAACTGTCATAGAAAATCCTTAGAAAGTTTTTCATGTGTGAAATAGAAAGTTATCTGGCATGCTATATTTAGGGATACAGACCTTGAATAACTATTTTCCAATGCAGTTGTCTTTGTTGACAGATATAAAAATGTCTTGTGTTATGAATTCATCTTAACTTCACATTATATTGAAAAGTGTGGTTTTTCTTGAAAAACCACATCAGAGAATTTCTTTATATCAACCAAATTAGATTATCGTTTTGGAGATAAAAGGTACATTAGCCTTGAAAATATTCTAGAACATGTAAACATTTAAATATATTCAATGTAAGTAGTGCCTCTCTGTGTGAAACTAAAGAAAAAATAGATACCTCCAAAAAAATCTTTATATATAGGTTTTTGCCTTAGGGTATGTATGCTTACCAGAGACACACAGAGTCAGTGAGAGGGAAAATGAGAAATCACCTCCCAAGGGGAATGGTCATGCTGCAATCTCTTCTCCATTTTCCTCCCAGGGCCTTGGGTGTGCACACACACACACATCTGGTGTGAGTTTCAAGCCACTGGGTCTGGGACTCTAACTGTACTTGGCCATGTGTGAGTCCAGTGACATAAATACTATGCCATCTACTGGACCCAAAAGATCTTATTTTGAAGTCTGCTTTATATCTTAAAAATACTCAAACCACATGAGAGGTTCTTCTATGAAAGAGCCACTTGCACATTATTTTAAAAAAATCATCTTCTGAGAACAATTGTTTTCATGGGGAAAAAAAGACAGTTTGAGACCACCAAAATTTTGTTTACACTTAAACAGTTATTTTCCTGCAGCAATTTCAATAATGAATTATTTTTAATAAAGAACTATATTTTGTTGCCAGATGAAAATAACTTTATGGACCAAAATTGAGAAAAACAAGACTCAAGGCCTTCTTGTTTGACCGCCAGTCTACAAATTTGTAAACCTCCCTGTCTCATCTTTCTCTTGAGTCTTTGGGTGCACTTTTTCTTGTAGCTCAGGTCAGCTTTGCATGTGCCTGCAGTAACTGAGCCCTTTTGGGCTTCGGGTGCTATACAAGACAGTGGCATATGGCACAAGAATAAACCAATAAACCAACAAATTTTTGAAGTGCTCACAATCTTCAGTGATCTAATGACCTTTCTAAAACAATGACATTTATGCCGAGAAGCTCTGAACTATAAAAATTGGAGGGAAAGACGGAGGGAGGACATTCACCACTAAGAAATAACATGTACAAAGCCCTTCAGGCTACAAAGAGTTGGTGAACTTGTGAAACTGAAAGAACCCTGTATCTGAGGAACTTAGAGAATGACTTGACCAAGTGCTATGAAATGAGGTAGGAGAGTCTGGCAAGGGATTTGTGAATTTAGAGTTTTAACTTCATCCTAAGGAAGTCAGTAGGAAGTCACTGAGGAGCCGGGGCAGGGGGGTGTCATAATGGGGTGTAAACTTTCAAGTATTTCACTCTGACACTCTTTGTGATGAGAAGGATATAAAGAGAAAAAAACTCCGGAGGTACAGTGTCAGATCAGGTACTGATTGGCTGAAAGAGGTCATACTTCTCTATGTAATGAGATTAGGTAAGATTTCCAGTTTAGTTAAAGGACTTTCAAAAGCTGAATGGCCACTTACACAAGAAGTGGTAATATAGGTTCCCTTAGACTATCAGATACCCCAGTGACATAACACTAAAGTCTCAGCTATAGAAATATTTGTCCTGCTATAGGGAGGACAATCCTGGTTCTGAACTTGCCCTGTTGAACTTGGCTCTTACATCACCATTTCAGAAGAACATGAACTAATAATCTATATGCTCCCCTATAAGGGAATAAGTACGTAAGTATCTGCTTTTTATGATCCTTAAATTTGGAATCACCAAAGCCACATTACCATCAGAGTCTTATCTAACTCTCCAGAAGACTAGAAAGTCCATAGCTTCTTGGGAGGTCTTTCACTTTTGCAGATAGCTTGGACAGGGGTGGGTGGCAGTTATAATGGAAAAGTGTGACCTCACATGAAGTACAGTTTGCAAGGAGCACTGCCATGATTCACAGATAAGTTAGATGATAAAAGTTTTGGGGGGAGAAAATAAGGATCTAAAAGGATTACCTGAGGGTGGATGGTGGTACCATTTAGCTGCTATTCCTAACTCAGAAGTAAACATTACACCAAATATTAAGGAAAGACATTAAGGAGAAAAATAGAGAGGCATGACATTTATGGGACAAAGAAATGGGTTATTATTCATTGCAGATAGAGTGCATACTATTCTCAACTAGACTGGTGAGAAATGTATACATGTTGGAAAATTCACTTTGCAAGTTAAGTGAAATAATTGATTGAATGTATAAAAGAAATTAAAATTTTTTGTCCTGGCTTGATGTTCTAATTTCTGTCCCCCTCTTTTGACTGTTTCTTACTTTTCAAATCTGTATAAATTTTTTAAAGTTTATTTCTTCAGAAAGACAAAAAGAGAAAAGAGAAAGAGGTATTCTCACCAGGACTCTCTTTCCAAGATCAACCCCCAGTCTTAGCCAATCCAGATAAAAGGATGTACATGATCTCAGCATGGTCTGAGAGATCTCAGGATATAAATCCAGGACCTTTCCAGTGTGGGTCCAATTGCGTTACCACTGCACCGTCACCCCTCAGATCTATATAATTTGATGTTTTACTTTTTTTTATTGATATTGAAGAAAAAAGGCTCTTTCTTTCTTTCTTTCTTTTTTGGAGAGGTTTTTGCTATAGG
>NW_006202806.1:2578041-2590407 GCF_000334495.1 Tupaia belangeri chinensis
GGGGAGATGGCCATGCCACAATCCCTTCTCCTCCATTCTCCTCTTGGGATCTTGGGCACACACACACGCGCGCCCAGTGTGAGTTTTAAGCCACCGGGTCTGGGAATCGAACCCTGGTTGACCACATGGGAGTCCAGTGACATAGCCATTACGCCAACTGCTGGTCCCAGAAAAAAGGCTATTTCTTATGTAGCTAATATGAATATCATAATTTAGCTCAAAACCAGTTGCAGTAATGTTATTGCAGCAATGTTTCAATAATACAAATATATAAATATCCTTACTGCCTACAATGGAATACTATTGAGCAGATATAAGAAATGTATTATATTGTATTTCTTAACCAGACATGATTTTGGTCAAATTGGGGATATTTGGCAATGTCAAGAGATTATTTTTTATTCCTTGTAAGGACCTAGGGAAGGTGATTGTATTGCTATCTAATAGGTAGAAATCAGAGATGCTATTAAAAATCCTATAATGCAATGGAAATACTCTCCACAACAAAAAATTATCCAGTTAAAAATGTTAGTAGTGTCACCTATGAGAAATCCTATATTAGGTTCACTTCTAACAATAATGATATATCCTAAATACATCATGTTGAATAAAGAAAGGCAAGCTATAAAATGAAGGGAAAGCATGATATTATAGCATATTATTTTATCACTAGCTACTACAACAAAATGAACCCAAAACTTCAATGGCTTAATGCTATCTATGTTTATTGTTTGTTCATGTTACAGCCTATGGAAAAATATGTCAGCATGGGCCTTTCCCACGTGTAGCAATGCCAGAATCCAGACTTCTTTCATCTTGTTTCTGTTCCTTCCCTGCCATCTCAGAATCTTTTCAATTCAGCCATTTGATGGGAAAGAAAAGATATATGTATCCAGAAGATAGAAAAGATATATTAACCTTTTTTCAGGGAGATGTTTTCTGTAGAGAGCATGTACTCACTAGAGAGACAGAGAGAAACAGAGAGATAGAAAGTAAGAAATCACCCCCCCCAGGGGGGATGGCCATTAAACAATCCCTTCTCCTTCATTCTCCTCTTGGGGTTTTGGGCACACACCATACATCTAGTGTGAGTTTCAAGCCTTGAGGTCGAGGACTTGAACCATGGTCAGCCATGTTGGAGGCCAGGGATATAACCATGATGCCATCTGCTGGTCCAATACATTAGCTTTTTAAAATCCCAAACCCAAAACTGACACAAGTGACTTCGACTCAAATTCCAATGGGAAATTCTTTTGTTGTTGTTGTTGTTGTTGTTAGTTTTTGTTTTGTTCTGTACAAAAGACATTTATTCCTTTAGTTGAACAACCTCTACATAGTCAAATGTATGGTTTAAGACTTTTCGAGTAAAAAGGAGTTTAGGATTCAAGAGGTTATATGAACCTAATACAAATATTTTCTGGCAGTTAACTGAGCTTTTTAAAAACTCTAGAGAAAATTGGGAGAAATTTAGTTCTGGAAAACCAGCAGTTAGATTTTGAAATTGAACTATTATTTGCCACAACTTGAAAAAAAATAAGGGCAATTCTTCTGTATTTCCTTCACATTCAAATTTACCTGGGGAAAAGTAGCATACTGTACTGGAAAACATGATGCAAACAAAAATGCAACACAATTTGGTGATATGCTTAAAGTGAAAGTGGGCACATAACAGACTGCTGGATTCTGTAGAATGGTCAGAATTTTGAGAGTAATTTGACCAGGGATGAGAAAAATACCTGCAGACAAAATATCAAGTTAGATTGGAAACCATGAGCTTGTATTGACATCAACTATGACTTTTCTGAGTAGCCTTATGGGAGCAGTAAAGCGGGTTGACCTGAGATAATCCGTAAGATTTAGACTGCACTATACTGTGCTTTTAGCAATCATTCTTTTCCCCTACTGAGCTTGAAGCTTTGTAATAGTCATGAATTAGTGTTACAAGTATTTAAAATCTTTTTCTAAGCTCATATACTTGGAACTTTACCTAGCATTCAGTTTCCATCAGTTACAAAATAAAACAGTGTAAATGCCACTATTGACTATTGCTACACATAAAACTCAGGATTCCAGACCCAGGGAGTCATAGGAATACACCAGGTTTTACCTTTGAAATCCTCTGAAGATTGAAGCAATTTTGTTAGATTAACTCAGACTTGTTTCATTGGTAAGAGAAACCTCTTGCAATAGGTTTCTTCTTATGAAAATGGTGGCACTTGAGGAAATATTTTTCCTTCCAAATCCAAGTTACACAAATGGAATACAGGATTAAATCCAGAAATGGAGGCTCAGGGTGAGCCTGTAACTTTCTACATGATCATAACATGGGGTTAGGATATCTTCCTCCTGCTCTACAAATTTCCAAGTCAAATCCAAATTTAAGTTTGTACTAGCCCAAATCCAAAAACTAGCCAACTGAAAGTTAAGTAGAATATTTGCCACCACCCTGAAAAAGCTATAGGTCTCACCATGTGCACCAAACAAAACTATAGGGCTAGTTTCAGAACTCCTGTTTTAAAGAATTTATTTTACACCTATTATACTACCTGTTTTAAACATCAACATCTAACACCCTAATAAGATAAAGCAGACAAAAAAATTTACCTTATTAGAAACAAAATACACTATCATTTATAGTCTCCAAACATGATTGTACTTGGAACTTTCAAAATTTGACAAAGCATTCATGAAACAATCTGAAGACTAGTTTAACAGACAAATAACGCTTTTAAGCAGACATGACTGTCCTAAATTGTTTATTAGATATGAATTTTACAAACATTTCTTAGATTAGCAGTAACAGTGGAGCTGGAGATTATTGTGCCTTCTCCAAGCTGCATGGCGAGAACCACCAATAGTGTGGTGGAACTCGTGGCTCTTTCCAAGGCCTCAGCTCTTCCAGCCTACAGATGTCAGCCCATGCATCTCCCTGTGCTTGTGGACTGGTTTGGTAATCCACTGGGTGTCAGGCTTTCTTCTGATAACATTATGAGGATAACCTCAAAGAATTTGTATGTGTAATCTTCACCCACCCAGTAAGAATTCAGGACTCTAAGAGCCCCACAGTGGTGTCCATCTTGCTCCACTGCGACAGACTTTAGACTTTGAGCAAAATTGACCTGGTTAACACCATGATGGACAGGCTTGCCATAGTTTGCATCCTTGGGGACTGGGTGGTTGTGGCCTCCATGACACACACAAATCTTATATATGACATAACTTTACTTTGCCTTATATCCCAGTCTCCATGCTTTATCCCACTGGTGGAGTGGGGAGCCTGGTGCAGTGCCGAGAGCTGGCGATACTGTCACCAGTGGACCCTCAGAAGAAAGCCCATCACAGCTGACTGCTTCATCCTCCAGAGATCTTGATTGTATTTATATACACCCATCTTGGCTTACCTGATGACTGCCGCCAGACGGAAAGGCCCACTGGGAGATTCTAATCAAATAACCACGCCTGGATGTGAGAATGGTGGTGAACTGTAGTTACAGGCTAGTGGCCTAACTCTCAGGAATACTGTATCAGTACAGAGTGGGGCAATGTGGATTCTTTTGGACAGTTTGTTAGCTCTGTGAAGAAGGATATCTAGTACTTATGTAAATATGTAAAGATCATATACACACCCACCAACGATACCATGGATTATTTATAGATGCAAAAATGTGTATAAAAACAAGACAGTTAGACTGAATTGATGAGCATACAACTCCTTTATGGAGAATTTCATAAATTCTTATAAAGAGGAGAGCAAGAGAGCATGCCTGAATATGAGGTAGTTAGTGTCTTTGCACATATTTGTATTGTTTTCTTTTATGGTTAGATTATGAACACCAGATTAGGACAAGTTACTAGTAATCATTATTTCTTTTTTCTTTTCTTGACCATTTATTTTATTTTGTACATTTAAAATTTTTGTTTAAACTTATATTTATACCTTTACGATGTACAAAATGGATTTTTCTAGCATACTGGGTCATGACTATTTTTCTCTGATTTTTCTATGCAAAAATGTGTCATGACTTTTCCAATCACCCAATAAATATTGTGCAAAAGAGTAATCATTATTTCTTAGAGATGTGCATATATCGACTTTTGCATAATTCTCTAGACTTCTCTATGTAAATTTACTTTTCTCAAAAGAAATAATGAAGAACAAATTGAGTAAATTGAACATTTTTATATAAACTAGTATATTTTTAATTGAGATATATATGTATATATACATATGAAATAACTTCATTAACTACATTATTTTAAAATTTTATGTATCAACCTTAGTCATACAGAATAAGGCATTTTAGAAGCTCTTTTTAAAAGTATGTTTTGGAGGAACATTATTCAATGTCCCTTATTACATATTTCTATTTAGGGTTATATCCAAAACAAAATATTGGCATGCACCCAAGCTTCTTGAAAAAATTATACCTACAGCATGGTAATATGTTTTTGAGAATATTCTTGTTCCTTGTTTACTTTAGTGTCTCAAGTAGTATCATCTTTTCTTTTTGAAAGGTACCTGATTTTTAAACCATTTCATGAATATTAATATTCATCTTCCTTGCAAGAAACAGACACCCAAACCAAATGCAATTCAAAATTCAGCATGTGTGTGTACATGTGTGTGTGCATGTGCACATGTGTGCATTCTGGTTTATCCGATAGTAAAATGCACAGAAAACTGAACAAATCAGGCCAAAGGAATTGTGGAGCCATTGACCTTCCCTTGTTGTTTACTACTGAAAATGACTCAGTCCACTTGTCCTTATTTTATGAGTCTCAGGTAAAATACTCCAGAAGGATCACCTGCTTGTCCCAGTTTGATTCAGGGCTCAATTTGGGTTTAATCAGCCTTGGCCTGGAGGCAATGTCGCATAGTAGAAACAGGACACCGGAGACTCTATGTATGGGTTTATTGCAGAGGAGGGTAACAGTTCTCAGAGAAGGGAGGAAAAATTATGAGCCATGTAGACTTCCCTAAATATCTCTCTTGTTTGCTATATTCAATCCTTCATACTGTTTTAATGTAAATTGTGAGTTTTGTTATTTAATCCACTGATTTTCAAAATCTTTGCAAACAAAACTGTTTTAATGGCCTCACATGTATGTTTCATGTATGTACCATTGAATTAAGACTATTTCAATATGTAATGCTAAAAAGTATAAAATTTACCAAATCTGTCCCTCTACTACATTATAACACACATAAAGAGTGACTTAAACTCTTTCAAAACTGTGCTCTTAATAAGGAGATAAGAAGCAAACAACTGGTTCATTACATTACATTATTTAAGACTTTGTATATAGTTTTCCTTTTCTAAGAAAGGTACTCCATAAGTTAAGAAAAAAGATAATTGGCAAAATACCAGTGTAAGTTGTAGATATGATCAAATAAAATTTTATCATCCTCATTACAAAGTAATATCTATGAATAGCTTAGTCAAGTCTCCTGTTTTAGGTCCATATGCAACCAAAATCCTGTTGTTGTTTATCATTTATTAGGAACCGAAAAGAGCACAGATGTTGCTCTGAAGAGCAGGATGCTATGAAGTACTATTTTAAAGACCTTATTAAACACTTCAGTGGAATAGGAAGTCATTTATGTAGAGTCATTAATATCCCTCACTGAAATTAAACCACGATTTGCAAAGAAAAAAGCTGCTTTTCTCTCATAATTTTATTGTTACTTACTCTTTTTCTTCTCAAATACCAATATGTTTAACAAGAATCTATTGGGAACACCTAGACTCTAAACTCAGAATTAAGTATTAGGGAAAAGAAACAGATGACTTGCTTTTGACTATTGAGTTGAGATAGAAAACCAGTTACAGACACATAAAAGGTCCTGGTAAGTGCAAGAGGAGTGAGACTTGACTACAAATAAAACTTGTACCTAAATAGAAGATGGTATTAGTAGGAAATTTAAAATATTGCAACAAAACTATGAAAGTTTCTTTAAGCCATAATAAAAATCTTAGACTAAAATATATAACATAACAAAAAGTTGACAAATTCAGTAAAAATTACTTCAGATCCACCTTGCTTAAGAAATTATTAAGTATTTTTGTCCTATGTCTAATTGGGAAGATTTTGGAAAGTAAAATCTACAAGAATTAATTAATTATTTTCTTGTATCATTATTTCCTTTTGTAAAAAATAAAATGATTAAGTATTGATTGTGGGATCAGCAGGTGGCATAGTGGTTAAGGTGCTGGATTCCTACATGGCCAACCATGGTTAGAGTCACGAACCTGGCACCTTGAAAATCATACTGAGTCTATGTGTATGTGTGCCCAAAATCCCAAGAGGGGGGAGAGCAATTTTTGACTTTCTGTTTTTCACTGGTGAGCACGCAGGCCCTATGACCAAACAAAATAAATTGTTATAGTGTCTTTTTATATTCCAGTCAAAAGTCCTTAACTCTTAAGTTTTGGGTGCCTTATTGATAGCCAGCCTTTGAATAAACCAGCCTTGAGAATCTGTATTTTCTACAAACATTTCTTATCCACTGAAAATAGAGATGCATTTTCCCCCAAAATATATGCATCTTACTTATTTTTCTTTCCTTATTGCAGTTGCTAAACTTCCAGTACAATGCTGAACAAGAGTGATGAGGGTGAAATTCTTATCTTCTTCCTTAATTTAGAGGAAAAGCATTAAGTCTTGCTAAATGTGTAGGCTATAGGTTTTCTACTAAATACTTCCTATATGACTGAGAAATTTCCCTCCAATCCTAATGTGCTGAGTTTTTATTGTGAACTGGTGTTGAATTTTATCACATGCTTATTTTGTATCAGCCTTGATCCAACTGGATTCCATATGACTGAATGTGCGGTTTGGGTCTTGGACCTGGATGCTTAAGAGACACACTGGGTGCATGTGTGTGAGTACCCAGAATCCCAAGAGGAGGGAGAGACAGAGGAGAGGGTATTATGGGTGTGGCTATTCCCCAGATGAGTTTCTTGCTTTTTCTATGTCTCTCTACTTCTTTCTCTCTCTCTCCAGTGAGCACACACACCTTCTGCCCAAATTCTTAAAAATAAAAAAGGGACACCAAATGATGGTGAAGAAGCAAAGAAACTAGATTATTCACACATTGCTGGTGGGACTGTAAAATGGCACCACAACTTTGGGAACAGTTTGGCAGTTCTTTTTAAAACTAAAAATGCACTTACCATCTAACTCAGTAATTGCACTCGGTTACCCTAAAGAAATGAAGACTTGTGGGGCCAGCACGTAGCTTGGTGATTAAGGGCACTGGACTTCCACATGGCTGACTGTGGTTTGAGTCCCAGATGTGGCAGTTTGCTTTCTCTCTTTCTCTCTCTCTCTCTTTCTCTCACTTGTTCTCACTCTCTCACTCTGTCCCTCTGGTCAAATTAAAAAATAAGTAAATAAATAAAGTTAAATAAAATAATTCTTAAAAAAAAGACTTGTTTTCATCCAGAAATTGTACCCAAATATTCATTAAAACGTTATTCTTAATAGTCAATCACAGGACACTGGCCAAATATCCTTCAGTAGGTGAGCGCTTAAAAAAAATGTGGTGCATTCATACTATGGAATACTACACAGCAATAAAAAAGAATGAACTATTGATGTGTGAAGTAACTTAGATATTTATGTTAAGTGAAAAAAATTTCTAAAGATTATATACTGCATATTTCTTATTTCTATTTATATAAAATTTGTGAAGTAACATAATTATAGAGATGGCAAGTAGATGAGTGGTTGTCAACTTGTGAAACTTCTTGTCTCAAGAACTCAGAAGGTGAACCCATAAATACAGCCGCTGAATGTTTCTGTCTGCTTGATTGTATGTTGTATGCCGTGTGTCTGTGTGATATGAAGGGGTAGAAGGCTAAGCATGGGAAAATACCTAGGAACCAAAACATAGTTGAACATGATTGATGTATCTCATGACTGCTTAGCCTGAAATGCCCAAGAGTCGTACACACAACATGAAGGGGAGTTTCCATTTCTTTCTTTCTTTTTTTATTATTTTTTAGAGGGATTTTTGCTATAGGGCACATGTGCTTACCAGAGAGACAAAAAGCAAGAAATCACTCCCTGGGGAGATGACCACACGTCAACCCCCTCTCCTCCACTCTCCCCTCAGGACTTTGGGCAGACATATAGATGCACCCGGTGTGAGTTTTAAGCCACCAGGTCCAGTACTTGAACCATAGCTGACTACATGGTAGTCCAGCGACATAACCATTATACCATCTGCTGGTCACAAGAGTTTACATTTCTTATGAAGCTGTCTGCCTGAGGGCTCTCAAGAAACTGTAGTTGCTGCATTATATATGGCCTCACCTAGGAATAGTGAAGGAGCCTTCAGAATGGATTATTTTTCATTGAGGTGAAATTTACATAACATAAAATTAACCATTTCGAAATGTGCAATTCTGTGACATTTAGTAAATTCATGTTGTGCAACCAGCACCTTGATTTGGGGCCAAAAATTTTCATCTCCCCAAAGGAAATACAGAACCCATTATGTAGTTAGTCCACACTCCTCCATTACCCAGTTTCTGGCAACTGTTAACCTACTTTGTGCCTCTAAGGATTTGCCTATTCTGGTCTTCACAAAAATGGAATTATATAATATTAATATGCGATCCATTCTGATTGGCTTTTTTCACCCAGCGTGAAGGAGAGCTGATGCTCTCTCATGTGCGCTCTCTCTCTCTCTGTGTGTATATATAAAATATCTCTATCATTGATATATATATACATATATATATAGTTGTTGGAAAAGTCATGACGTATTTTCCTATGCAAAAATGAATCATGACTTTTTCAACAACCTAACATTTCAGATCAAATTCATCATCACTACTAAAAACTAAATGCTATTAGGGCAAATGCTCATCCCAATGATGTGAGAGAAGAATGACATCATGAACATACAGGATTCCTACGTTATGTATTTTTGACCAAAAAGAATTATAAATTTTACTTTCTATGTCACTTACAATACCAGCATCTTCTTGCTGAATTTAACTGGGGAGCTCCATTGAAGACAACTTGAGAAATACTAGTCTGATTCATGTAAATTATTCAAAATAAAATAGTTTGGTTTTGTGATCTCTAAATTTTGGACTTTGTAGTTTAACTAAACTTTTGAAAAGCTAAAAACAAATAAGAGGTCGACCTTGACGTGGGATCCTCTTACTTAGCTAAATAGGGACCACCATTTTAATATTTAAAGAAAGACAACTTATTAGCACCAAAAATTAGAATGTCCTGTACACAGAATAAAAACTAAAAAAAAATCATTTAAAAAGGATAAATTTGGCTCAGCCTGATGATGCAGTTTATAGGAAACTGAACTGCAGTGCTGGAAGCCACATGGCCAGCCACAGGTTTGGATCCCCAGGTTGGCCTGAAAACCTACCAGGGCACATGTCCAAGATGCTGATTTAGCTGAAGGACTAGGGAAAGGGGATTACAGCATAATGAGACTCTGTCAGCAGTCTGTCTGTCTCTCACTCTTTCTCATGTATGTGCCTTCAATCATAAATAAATAAACTTTTTAAAAAGAGAGCCTTAACAAGCAAACAAACAAAAAACCTCCCATGTCTTCATGTTTCCTATTTAATTATGGCCTGATGTGAACTTCATCATGAAATGGAACCTGTATTCAAATGTGTGCTTGAGAATTCCTCAAATGGTATTTGCCAAATCAGAAAGGCTTAAAAGAAACTTAACTAGCACTGGTCCATTTGAATAAAGATAATATATGTAAAAAGAACATGTGTCAAATTTCAAGTCTAACAAAAATTTCATCTCTACTAAATGGAATATTAATATCTCATTTTAGAAAGAATGAGTCCACATTGACTTTAAATTTGCAGATATGCATGGGTTCAATAAACTTCAAAGAAACAAATCCAGTCATATGCTTTGATACTTCCACCACATAAATGTGGCTTCTTAGGTTATTAGTAGGGCTTTCTGACTCTCAATTTTAAATATGCATGTAAATGCACAGGCATGCATACATATATAGCATTTATGTGCTTGCAAGAAGGAAGGTGTCTTCAAAAAATCATGGAAAATGTTTATTATGACAAACAGCGTGGATTTCAAAAAAATTTGCGCCAAAATAGACTTGTGCTTTAACTCTATTTTTGCCACAAACTTTTTTTTTTTTGGAAGAGGTTTTCGCTATAGGACGCGTGCGCTCGCCAGACAGACAGAGAGAGACATAGAGACAGAAAGCGAGAAATAACCCCCCAGGGGGGATGGTCACACTGCAATCCCTTCTCCTCCATTCTCCTCTCAGGATCTTGGGCACGCACGCACACACACCCGGCGTGAGTTTTAAGCCACCGGGTTCGGGATGCGAACTGCGGTCGACTACGTGGGAGCCCAGCGACATAGCCATTACGCTAACTGCTGGTTCCCCCACAAACTTTTTGAAGAGTCTTTGTATATGCCATATGCTTTTCTATGGCACATGTATATTTCAGTAGTCTCCCGATTTTGTAGGAGGCTAATATTTAATCTGTCTTACTTTTTTCCATATTTACCTTTAGTCCTGTCTAATTTACTGTCAGAACATTTTTTTTCTTCAGTACAAATTTTACTAATCCAGGTTCCATTAGTTCAGCATAATCCCAGTTTTTCTCCTAAATACCAAAATGCCAACATTATTAGCATCTTTTCTTTCTGGCTTTCTCTAGTATTAATTGCATGTAGTGCAGGTATTGACACTTAATTACCGTATGTCTCAGCTTGTCCCAGAAAGGATTTTTGGTGCTATATCAACATATGTTATAGACTATTTTAAATAGAGAAATAATTGCTGATATTTAAAATATTGAGGTCTGGAATTTTTCTTTTTCTTTTTTCTTTCTTTTTTTTTTTTTTTTTATTCCTTGCAACAACCTCACATTTAGTCCATATTTCAGATGAGAAAAGCCAGAGTTCAAAGGGCTTATGTAAAATATCTAGGTGACTCAGTTAGTCAGTGGTAGAGCTGAGATTTAAACCTGGCTGTCTGATTCACAAGCTTGACTCTTCACCACTCTGCATGAATAATATTAGGTATTTCATATGAGTGCATGACTAATATTAGGTATTTCATATGAGCACACTTTTTAGAAATGTTTATTTTTTTAAATGTTTATTCTTTTGAATGCATACATAAGGATAAAACATAAGTAAAATCTGAAAGACTCCATACAGGCTGAATTTTATATTTGAGAAAGCATAGGAGATGCCCCTTTGCTTAGAAAACAAAACAAACATATCAAAAACAAGAAAAAAAAAAAACTGCTGCAATGCCATTGTGAGGGAGAGTATAAACTTGTAGAGAGCCAAAGTTATGGAAACAAGGCTCTGGGGTTGATCTAATATACTGACCATGTCAGAAAACAGCATGCTGCCCAAAACTCAGCCTTAGTGCTCACTTTTGCTATGAAGAAGACAGTCTTAGAATCCTTGTTATAAAAGTTATGAAATGTTTCCAAAGCCCTGCAATATTTCTGGAGGAGACAGAATTATGACTGTAGCACACACCACTTTGGAACATTCACCATGGGCTCCTCAATGGCAGATTCCATTGGTGTTTGAAACAGTTCTACCTAGTAAGCTCTAAGTTTGGATGACTAAAACTAAGTTATTTGGCCAACAGATGGCGCAATGGTTAAGGTGTTGTACTCCTTGTTTAAAATTTATTTTTAAAAATTTTTAAATATATATTCAATCACATTATTTAGCTTATAATGTGAACATTTCAATGTGAACATTTCTCCCCAGTCCAGTTGATCAAAATATATTCAACCGATAACACCACACCTCCCCATCCCGTCAATGCTCTGCCTCCGTATCCCTCCAAACTCCTACGTGGCCAACTGCAGTTCGAGTCCCAGACCTAGAAGCTTGAAACTCACACAGGGCATGTGTACATACATGCCCAAAATCCTGAGAGGAGAATGAAGAAGAAGAAATTTTGGTATGGTCATCCCTCCTGGGGGTGGGGAGCTGATTTATTGCTTTCTCTCTCTCTGTCTCTGGCAAGCACATGCACTGTATAACAAATCTCTCTCTAACAACAACAAAAAAATAATAAAGGAAAGAAAAGAAAAGAAACAACTATAAGTTATTTCCAAAGGTAGATTTCAGTGTTTATATAATTTTTGAGAAGGTATGTCTTCTAACAAAATCTTAAGTCACAAGAATATTTTTAGCTAATGAATTTGTACATGCAATTCTCTAGTTTTGATGTCCTTGGTGGAATGATTTTCTATCCTCCACATTTTCCTGTAAATTAATAACAAAATAACCTTAGAAAACATATATTTTATCATCTTACTTCTTTTCTTTTCTTCTTTTTATTTGCCAGACAGTACA
>NW_006202806.1:2590421-2591182 GCF_000334495.1 Tupaia belangeri chinensis
CTGGTCAGGAAAAGAGAGAAAGCAACTCCCCAATGGGACAAGATGATACTACAATCCTTTTTCTTTAATTTCTACATCCCACCAGGGATATCTTTCCAGCCACCAGGGCCAGGATTTGAACCACCATCAGCCACATGGGATCCGGCTCCCTTAACCACTGTACTACTGGGTGGCCCATCTCACCTCTTATTTTGTTTTGGGATTTTCAGTATATGTCTTACACACATGTAATCTACTTCAGATAAAGACACTGACTCTTTAGGATACCTTCGATCCTCATCATTTCTCAGTTCTCTCAATATGAGCTTTCTATGCCCAGCCGTGGTGGTACATGTTGCTGAAAATGTACATAAGACAATACAAAACATACTCAAGTCAGATAAGCAATCAAATGCCTGAAGGTTTTTTGTGAAAGATGTTAAAAAGTATGTTATAAATCATCTGTTGTCTCTCCATTAATGAAAAAAATGTTAATTTAGAGTTTATATGATTAGCTCAAGGTCATACACATAGTTTAGTGATAAATCCCAGAGAATTCTGCTGTTCCTATCTCTTAACTATTCTTTCCAATATACTTTATACATCGTACTGACATTAACTACCACCAAAATTAACACGAACTACAACTTGATAACTTTGAATAGACTAAGCTAAAAAGTATTCATAAAGCTCACTTTTTTTTTTCTTCTTTTAGACAGGGTTTCACCATGTCATGATCTTCCTGCTTCAGCCTCCCGCTGGGATTATGGGCGCCCTCACCA
>NW_006202806.1:2591220-2599166 GCF_000334495.1 Tupaia belangeri chinensis
AAGCAGAAGAATCTTAAGATCAAGACTGGCTTGTGCAACATACTGAGACCCTAAGCTTAGCATGGTGATGGCACCCATAATCCCAGCGGGAGGCTGAAGCAGGAAGATCATGACATGGTGAAACCCTGTCTAAAAGAAGAAAAAAAAAAGTGAGCTTTATGAATCCTTTTTAGCTTAGTCTATTCAAAGTTATCAAGTTGTAGTTCGTGTTAATTTTGGTGGTAGTTAATGTCAGTACGATGTATAAAGTATATTGGAAAGAATAGTTAAGAGATAGGAACAGCAGAATTCTCTGGGATTTATCACTAAACTGTGTGTATGACCTTGAGCTAATCATATAAACTCTAAATTAACATTTTTTTCATTAATGGAGAGACAACAGATGATTTATAACATACTTTTTAACATCTTTCACAAAAAACCTTCAGGCATTTGATTGCTTATCTGACTTGAGTTTGTTTTGTATTGTCTTATGTACATTTGAAAATGTGAATCCATATCCGATCATTGAATTATCATAATGAGATTCATCTCTTGGTGCTGTGTTAAGATTGAGAATTTTTGCTATTGATGGACAGAGCTGTGGCATTGTGAGGCAATATTTCTTATTTTATTGCTTTTGTTGAAGTTAGTGAGTAGTGTAATTCTGAAAGCAAAATAAAATGTGGAGCCCAACAAATTGCCTCTCATATTTACAGAGGGCAGGCATGCATATTACTTCACATTATGCATAACCAAAGTTGTAAAATACTGCTGTAGTGTTTTGATGATTCAACAGTTAGGGTGCATCATCCATCAAAGAGCTGATGTTAATAGAACATGTCACAATACAGCATATGCTAATTGCATATGGCTTCATATGTGTTTTTAACAATATGAAACTTTTAAGTTCTCCTGAACATCAAAACCTCATAATTCTGGGCAGCAGAAAGGGATATCATTTGATATTTGAACTCAAGAACTGGATTAGATTAGTTAGAGATGCAGCAATATTTGCAAGGTCTGTATGACCTTTACATAGCATGATCTGCTGAAACCTGTTTTTCCAAATGTTTATATGTATGCACATTGACATTTAAACGGAAAACAATGGGATATAAATCCTCTCATTAAGAAGGGTGCTGCTGACTGATTATTATTCTTTAAGCAATGTTGTCCTTTTTCTGGCATGATAAATGCTTCTTTTGTTAAAAAAAAATCTATGGTTATTTATAAAATGCATCATTCAGAGATTATAACCAAGGTTAGAGGTATCATATTTGAACTTTAGCTTAGACAAGTCCAAAACATGTCACAACAGGATCACTTTTAGTTGTTCCACTGTTGTTTACCATATGTTATGAAGTAGCTGTTGGAACCCTTCACTCTACTATTTATTGGAGAACTACCATCTCTGGGTAAAGCTCCGAGGTGGATGATACTAATTATAGTAGTTTAGAAAGTGCAGTAAGCCATTCGCTGAATAGTTAAACAGTGGCAGATACTGAACTATGTGTTAGGATTCTACTGGTAGACAAGACAATTTGTATCTTCAAGGTGATTAAAATCCACTGGTTTTTAATTATTTCTGGTCTTTTACGTTTTTTTCAAGGGCCTATGGTAAGCCAAAAGAACTGACAAATGTTTGTTTGTGATCTTAATTTTTTCTATGATGTTTTTTCTGTATTTTATTTTTTTGTATTACTAAAATTCAATATCCACCTTTTCTTGGAATATCAACCTTCACACTAAGCCTTCGTCTAACTCCTTTAAAATCCAGATCAACCTTGGGACCAGCAGTTGGAATAATGGCTATGTCGCTGGACTCCCATATAGTCAACTGTGGTTCAGGTCCCAGACCCAGTGGCTTAAACTCACGCCAGGCACATGTGCATGCGTGCACAATATCCCAAGTGGAGAATGGAGGAGGAGGGATTGCAGCGTGGCCATCCCCCTTTGGGGTGATTTCTCTCTTTCTGTCTCTCTGTCTCTTCTGTCTTTCTGGTGAGTGCATGTGCCCTATAGCAAAAACCTCTCCAAAAAAAAAAAAAAAAAATTCCAGATCGACCTTGATGGCCACCCCATATTCTCAAGTAAAACAAATCTTAGTTGTCTTTGTCATCAATTTTGTAGTTGATGCAGCTAATTAATTTGGTAAAAGCATCTGTAATAAGAAACACTTGGGGCCAGGTGGCATGATGTTTAAGGGTACTGGACTCCCACATGGCTGACCGTGGTTTGAATCCCAGACCTGGCGGCTTGCTTTCTCATTTTCCATCTCTCTCTCTCCCCTTCCCTTCTTCCCTCTCTCCCTCTCTCTCGAGTCAAATTAAAAATAAAGTTAAATAAAATAATTCTTTTTTTTCTTTTTTTGGAGAGGTTTTTGCTATAGGGCACGTGCGCTTGCCAGACAGACAGAGAGAGACAGAAAGCGAAAAATCACCCACCGGGGGGATGGTCACGCCGCAATCCCTTCTCCTCCATTCTCCTCTCCGGATCTTGGGCACGCATGCATACGCGCCCGGTGTGAGTTTAAGCCACCAGGTCCAGGACTCGAACCACGGTCGACTATGTGGGAGTCCAGCGACATAGCCATCACACTAACTGCTGGTCCCAATAAAATAATTCTTTAAAAAAAGAAACTCTTAACTGATCCTGTAAAAGATTACTTCTATTGTCTCAGTTACATTTTTCTTGCTTATGTGCTCACTATTTTTGTCTTTCATTTTTTCTCACTGATGCAATTTGACCTATTAATGGTTCAACTCTTTCCTGGACCTATGTGCAGATAACTGGATCATGCACGGCTCTACCTGTAATTGCAGTTTGCATCATTTGCTTGTGATCATTCTCATTTTAGTATCATTATCATTAGTAGGAACCCCAGTACAGGACAACAATTACACTCAGCTCCCCCTCAACAGATATGGTTTAACCTTGACTCTTGAGAAAGACTTTACCTCAATATAGTCCTAATAAGTTGATGACTTCAGCTTTATGGTCCAGATAATGTAGACCATTTCAATAGTCTACCTGCTTTTTTTTTTCTTTGTCCCTTTTGTTCTTTAAAGTATGTCTGAATTAACATTTACTATAAAATAACTTTAATAATTTCCTTGATATACGTGACCTATGGTGGGGCAGTGCTTTCACCTTCATCTCTCTTTGTCTCTCTGGAAAGTGCACACTCCATTTGGCAATTAAAAAAATGAAATCTTCAGAGTTAGAATTTTAAAATAGGAAGATACATTCTCACAATATTTAGTAGAGCACTTGAAAAATATTGGGCATTTGATATTTTTTTTTCTCAGTTTTAGGTAAAAATAAGAAAAATTAATCCTTTAGATCTTAAATAATGTTTGCAGGTAAAAAATTAAATAATAAACAATAATAATAAAATAAATGTAATTTTTCTAAAAAGTGTTAGATCCTCTCAGTATTTAAAAAAAAAAGAAGAAATGGGAACCAGCAGTTAGCATAATGACTATGTCTCTGGACTCCCATGTAGTTGACCATGGTTCAAGTCCCGAACCCGGTGGCTTAAACTCACTCTGGGTGTGTGTGGGTGCGTGCTCAGGATCCCAAGAGGAGAATGGAGGAGAAGGGATTGGTGCATGGCCATCCCCCCTGGAGGGTGATTTCTCACTCTCTGTCTCTCTGTCTCTCTCTGTCTTTCTGGTGAGTGTACACGCCCTATAGCAAAAACCTCTCCCAAAAAAAGGAAAAATATGTGTATATAATAATCATGTGGACACTGTGAAAATATTGTTATAACTTACCAATATGAGTAATGACTCAATGCATGTGCTATACATTTACTTTGTATTCAATAAATATTTGCTGATCAGAATTGTTTTTTAATATTAGGACTAGCATTAATATATGACCAGAAATGGCACTATTTTAAGATACTTTGGAGAGCCAGTTTATGACCTGGTGGTTAAGGCAGCTGAATCTTACATAGCCAACTGTGCAGTTTGAGTCCCAGACCAGAGACTGGAGAGACACACCAGATAATGGGACCAGCAGAGAGTGTAGTGGTTACATCGCTGGGCTCCCATGTAGTCAACTGTGATTTGAGTCCCAGACCTGGTAGTTTAAAACTCATACTAGTCTTGTATGCATGGATGCCCAAGATTCTGAGAGGAGACTGGAATAGAAAGGATTGTGGTATGGGCATCCCTCCTGGGGGATAATTTCTTGCTTTCTGTCTCCCAGTTTCTCTCTGTCTCTCTGGTGAGTGCACTCACCCCATAGCAAAAATGTCTCTTAAAAAAAAAAAAAAAACCCCATCAGATATATGTGTGTGTATTTCCAAAAATCACAAAAGGTGGGAGTGAGATAGGAGATGGGATTGCAAAATGACCTTTCTCCATGGAGGTGGGGGTTGGCGGTGTTTTATATTCTCCCTCTATTTCTGTCTCTCTGGAAAGTGCCCACATCCTTTAACCAAAAATAATTATATGTGTATATATAATTACATATATAAATACATATACATATATATGTATATATAAATATACACACATACATACACACGCACATACACAAAAACACAATATTTAGAATAGCAGAGTAATATAATAAATAAGTCTTAGTTTTGGTAGCAAAAATCCTACTTCTTTAGCCAGAGCCACTGATAATTTAAGCAATTCATTCTTTAAAATAATAAAGATAAATATAGCCAAGTTTTTGAACATTTATGTTTTGGGGCTAGATTAATTTATATGGTAATAAATGCAGTGGTCTTATGTTGACTCTTTCTCTTCAACCTAATAGTTAATTCATCTCTCACATCGAAATTGTTTTTTTAATGTACTGTTCCTTACACTTGTTTGTATTTGTGCTCTTTTTTCTGAAGACCAATTATTTAACCATCTTATTAAATACTCATGAAATGTTTTAAAATTTTTTAAAAAAAATGTGCAGTTGAGAATCTGTACAGTGAGTTGGGTTGCTGTTGTCTAGTTTGGCTTTCCCTTCTAAATCTTGCCAATATCTGAGAGTCACTGTGTTTGGCCTCTGTTGTGAGGGAGTTGATTCTAATTATCACATGGTATTGCAGGAGTAGAAAAAACCATGTATGGCAATTTAGATGTGAATGGGCAAATAATTTGTGTAGACCCTATATCCTCCACTGTGGTGGTTTTCTTGTTTTTTCCTCTTCTCTTGCTTCAAGATAAACTCTGAAGTTTACTTTGCTCAGATCTACTATTTTGGCTTTCAATATCCAGACTGAGAAAAAAATTTTAAACCTGACCACTTACTGTTTCTTTTTTTTTAATTGCCAGAAGGTGTGTGCACTTGTCAGAGAGAGACAGAGAAACAGAGAAAGGGGGGCAGAGAAAGCATCTCCAGTGGAGGATGGTGATGCTTCAACCCTTTCTTCTCCATATTTCCATCCTGTCAGGATTTAGGACATTCATACACATATGCCCAGCATGTGTTTGAAGTCACTGAGGCTAGGATTCAATCCAGGTCATTGGCCCTGTGGGATCTGAATCCTTTAACCAATAGGCCACAGGGCTGTCCCTCTTGATAGTTTAAAGCATTGTATAATAATATTTATTTTTCTTGAATAACTATGAGTGATTTCCTTAAAATAAATGCAAAGAAGTAGAAATTAATAAAGTACAAAGAAAATAATATAAAAATTATCTCACTAGGACTATAAATCAAATATTGTGTTTATCAGGGCAGGATAAGAAAGCATTATTCCCTTAAATCACTTATAACTACCATCCAATTGGTAATAATTGTAATGCTATAATAATAATAAAATAGACATTTATGGATAAGATGACTCCATATTATTTACTTTATTACTGTGTCAGTGTGTGTGTGTGTGTGTGTGTGTGTGTGTGTGTGTGT
This sequence comes from Tupaia belangeri chinensis, assembly GCF_000334495.1. Classification (NCBI taxonomy): domain Eukaryota; kingdom Metazoa; phylum Chordata; class Mammalia; order Scandentia; family Tupaiidae; genus Tupaia; species Tupaia belangeri. The sequence continues at coordinate 2,597,071 of NW_006202806.1, forward strand.
GTATCTCAGGCTCCCAATACCCCCAGGGTAAATATCCTGAGACCTTCACAAAACTTCAAATTTGCAAATACCACAAAAGCATATAATTCCACTCATAAAATGCAATAAAGTAAAGCTGAACAATTACAGAGACCCCATCAGACCCTTAATGACTGTATAAACTCAAGTCATTTATAAACCTATTAAAATAAAGCCTACTGCTAACACACACGCACATGCACACACACTACATTTCATCACCCTAATATAATTTTTAACCATGAACTCACCTGCATCTGAAAATAACTGTGAGAAGTGAATAATGATGCTAGTTGCTATGTACATGCCTGGCATGTTTTCCCTGAAAGAGGACACTTTGCGCTTAACAAGTTGTTTCCAAATTTCCTTTTTACTTGGTGAAATGTTTTTTTCTCAAGTGGAATGCTTAAATGACAATGTGGACATTTATACTTCTTGTTATGGAACTACAAATGCTTCTTGATCATCTTCCCTCAACTCATGTTCTGGCAAGATTACTGCCATAGCTGAACTCAAACCCCTCTCACGATTGCTTGATGAAAACATACCCAAGACCTTGTTTTTCCCCTAAAAATTGAGATCATCATGATTCATGTTTTAGCTGCTTCTGACTATCTTTTTTCAGGGTCACCACCTTTCAGCTTTTAATTGTTGCTTCTGACTACCGTTTTTCAGGGTCACCACCTTTCAGCTTTTAATAAATCTCTATTACTTGCTCAGGTTTTGAATATTGTACTTTATGAAACAGTGACAAAGGGACTCGAGGGTGCAGGGGTGATCAGGCCCAACATCCTCAGAGAGACATAGATTCTTGTCTCACATTCACAAAGAGTTAGAGATACTGACATGGAGAGGGGATAGCAAGTGGAGTTTATTGAGAGGAAAGGAAGAACGAAGCTCCCAGGCAGGAATCAGGTCCTGAAAAATGGGTTGCTGAAGAGAAGCTGAGGTGGAAGGATGGTATTTAGTCTCAGCTTGTTTTTAGGTGAGGCTCATGCACAAGTTTCCCTTGTGGAGGAGGGCACATGGTGTATGGTCCCGGTTATTGTTCTCCTAATATTGGAGTAGGTACAAAGGTCAGGAGATTTTCTTTTGTCTGAAAGCTGGCCCATAAAAATCAATTATCTTCTTCCTTGAATGCAGGAGGCCTGAAAAAAAGGTTTTGTTTTAGGTCATACTACTTTAAGTTAATCACCAAGTCACTGTTGCAAACCATTTCTCCCTGAGCGCGGAACGGGACCGCTGTATCTCCACCTTTAAATTTGTCCTTTTTGTGGGGCCAGCAAGTGGCATGGTGGTTGAGGCATTGGAGTCCCACATGACTAACCACAGTTTGAACTGTGGACCTGGTGGCTTGCTTTCTCACTTTCCCTTTCTCTCTCTCTGTCTCTGGTCAAAGTAAAGTAATAATACTAAATTAAATGAAATAAAGAATTCTTTAAAAATTAGCCTTTTGTGATTCAATTTTGGGCCTATACCCTAACTATGTTTTTAGAATCTCTATCTCTTATCTCAACAGTTTCCTAACATGTCTTATGGTTATTTATTTATTGTTAGTTTTCTGTAGTGAGCACAATAGGATTTAATGGCTTCAAAAACCCAAGCCCTTGGTGATTTTAATATTTCATATATAATTACCCCAAACTTCACTTTATTGAACTAAGAACCATCTATAAACCATCTTTACTTTCTCTATGTCTCTTTCTACTGCTAGCATTATCAGATATTTTTCAGGGTAGCAGAGGTTGGAAAGGGTCCAGCAATGCATGGCATTATATTTTTCTTAAAGGAGGAAAGTTTACTTCAAATAAGGGTAATCTCTACCTATACAGAAATAAAAGAAGACCCTCTTATTTAAGAAATGAAAGGGGGACCAACAGATGGTGGAGCAGTTATGTCTCTGGATTCCCCCATGGCTGATTGAAGTTTGAGTCCCAGACCTGGTGGCTTGAAACTCATGCCGGGTGCATGAACATGATTGTCCAAGATTCCAGATCCCAATAGAAGAATGAAAGAGAAGGGATTGTGCCGTGGCTATCCCCCTTGGGGAGGGGGGGTGATTTCTCCCTTTCCCTCTC
>NW_006202806.1:2599194-2612414 GCF_000334495.1 Tupaia belangeri chinensis
CAGGGAGTGCATGAACTCTAAGGCAAAAATCTCTGAAAAGAAAAGAAAGAAAAGATTTTAGAAAGAGAAAATGAGGCCAGTAGATAGCATGGAGGTTAAGGTGGCTGGATCCCACATGGCTGGCTGTACAATTCGAGTCCCAGACCCAGTGACTTGGAAAACATCTTGGACAGCTGGGCACATGTGTGCCCAAAATCCTAAGAGGAAAATAAAGAAGTTATTATGGTTTGGCCATCCCCCTTGGGGTTGATTTTTTCCTGTCTCTTTCTCCAGGGAATGTGCATTCCCTATAGCAAACTAAAAAGGATAGAGAGAAAACTAGAGGATCATCTGAGTTCCCTTACCAGCATAAGTAACTTACGTATGCAGCTCAGTAAAATATTGATATTCTAGATACAGTGGAGTTTTGCCATTTCTTAAGCATAGTCAAATACATCAGTATTAAATCTATAATGCCATGAGTCTTTCATCCAGATTAAAATTAATTAATTAATTAATTAAATAAAACAAAAAACTCACTAAATGATTCAGTAGCTTACAAAGCACTAATATTCAGTACTAAAAAAACCTGTCATGGGACCCAGCAGATGGTGTGGTGATTAAGGCACTGGACACTCCCACATGGCTGACCACAGTTCAAATCCCAGACCCAGTGGCTTGCTTACTCACTTTCTCTCACTTTCTCTCTCTCCCTCCCTCCCTCCCTCCCTCTGTGTGTGTTTGTGTGTATGTGTGTGTGTGTGCGCGTGTCTGGTCAAATTTAAATGAATGAATTAATAAATAAAATTAATTCTTTAAAAAAAAAGACCTGGCAATATCATGCATATTTATTTTATGTTAACTGATCTGTGTTTCTGATGAGGCTTATACTAAGTTCAGGAGTTATAACTGAGAATTATATTAATATGGAATCTTAAACCTTGAAATCCTAAACCTTGTATCATACTCTAGAAGGTCCAATATAAAAATTGAGAGATGTGTTTTGTCGGACTCATATTGGTATTTTTAGCTTCTTTTAGATCACAAATTTACATTTGGCAAGGCTGACTCTTGGAATGAGATATTATAATTCAATATAGTTCTGTCAATGTGGAATCATTTTTAAATTAGCAATAACTTACTGGATTCTCTATTGCAAAAGTTCTCAGGGATTTCAGGTAAAATGCAAAATGAAGAAAGAAGCTATAGTAACAGAAATTATCTGCAGTTTTATGTAAATCAGTCCACAAAGAGCCTATGGAACAATATATGATGGTTTTATTTTTAATTGTAACGAAAATAAAGTAATAATTTGCCAACCTCTAATGAATATAGTAATATATTTTTCCATAATGACATCTTTTGAGTTTTGGAGTTTTGGAGCATTCTTAGAAATCCTTCAGGTTTCTCAGTAAGAGCCTCAGGATGGGTTGAATTTATCTGCTCCTGTGACAGTCAAGATCTAGGCGAAAATCTGTACACTATAGACTTGTGCCATCTAATGTACTTTCCTTGGGAAAAATAGAAAATGTGTAGGCTTAGCCTGGAGGCTTCCTGAGCTTCAGAGGTCAATGATATTTCAAGTGACTAGAAAATCTGAACCAAGTACATTATATTAGTTGTCACGCAGAGAAGGTATTGTTTTCACCCAGAATCATTTTCTTCCTACTTTCTGCATCATTTGTCCTTACTCTCTGATTGCCCTTCTTTTTGTCCTATACCTCTATGGATACAGCCCCTGTGCTTCTATATATTAGGCATGAAATTTAATAGTATGCATTATGAAAAGTTTCTTTTTTCAAGGTAATCATAATTGCTTTTCTGTGCTAGCATGCCAAGCCCAGTATATCTGCATTTATTCTTCACCTTATCTCTCACAACCTACCATGATCATAAAGAAAAGATACCTTGCTCTTTATTTTCTTCAATGCCAATATTTGAAAATTTATTACTTTACCAATGCCCTCCAATCAATCAATAAATAATTTTACTTCAGGGCCAGCAGGTGGTATGGTGGTTAAAGGTGCTGGACTCCCACATGGCCAACCACGGTTCAAGTCCTAAACCTGGTGACTTGCTCACTCTCTCACTGTCTCTCTCTCTCTGGTCATAATTGAAAAATAATGATAGTAAATAAATCATGGGGAAAAAGGAGTTATTTTTAAATACCTTTAAAAAGAAATTTCCTTCATCTTTACCAAAATTCATATCATTCAGATTCACGAAGGAGAAATTGCATGTGGGAAGAACAGTGAAGACCTCTCAGATTCAATTATGATTTTGTTGATTTTACTTTAGAGGTATTTAGAGATATTTTACTGTTTAAGCTTTGTCCCTTAATGTTGTGTGCAACCCCAAATATGGCCTAGTTAGAATTTTTAAACAAATCTTTACCATAGGCTGTAAAAGAGAAATAAATGAGGAAACAACAACAGATTACCTTATTTTGGCTGGAGAGACTAAGATCCTATCCTTCCTCTCTTGTAACACAAAATCCTGAAATGAATATTGCTCTACCACCATCTTTATCACCTTGTCCCTTGAAAGGTATGTGAAGTATTATTTCTTGATAAAATTTAAGTTTTGATATATTTTTTTTTATTTTTAAAACTATTCACTAGCAAGGATGGACCTTTATCCTTGAATTCAACAATGTGTTTGTGTCAGAAAAAGCTAATTTATTCTAACAGAATACATTTTAAAATTAATATACAAGCCAAACAAAGATTATGATATATTTGTACATTGTTCACTGACTGTGCTACGGATTGGTGGTGTTCTTTCACCCAATAAGCATGTAAGACTATCCAATATCTTTTAGTACTTTTTTTTTCACTATAGAGCAAGTGCATTCACCAGAGAGAGACAGGGAGAGATGAAAAGTGAGAGATCATTCCCCATGGGAGATGACAATGCTGTAATCCCTTCTATCCCAGTCTCCTCTCAGAATTTTGGGCATGCACACAAGCATACCCAACATGTTTTTCAAGCTGCCAGGTCCAGGACTTGAACAGTGCAGTCAGCCATGTTAGATTCAGCAATTTAGCCACCATACCACCTGCTGACCCTAGTAGTTTGTTTGTTTTGATTATTTTATATTAGACTTTAGAGAAGATTTTAAGTGCAAGAGAGAGAGAGAGAGAGAGAGAGAGAGAGAGAGAGCGCATCCCTCACAGGAATATGATCATAATGTAATTCTTTATCTTCCAGATCGTCATCACATCAGGATTTTGGGCACAGAGGCGCATGTGCCTAGAGTGTTTCCCCAAGCTGTTTGGGGTATTCTCAGATCACCATCAAACATATGGGATCTAGCTTCCTCTACATTATTACAACCCTATGTGGCTAGCCCAAATAGAAACTTTTTTTAATGTATAGTTTTCATGTTGAATATTTGTACAATTTTTTTTGAACAAAGGAGAGATAGAATATTTTTAAATGTTTTTAATTGTAAGTATCTTATAAGTCATTTTCCTTTTTTGTAAACTCCATTTCTCAGAAGTGCATCACTATATCCTTTTAATTTCTGTGGGCCATAATTTTAACTTCAGCAAACAACTTCTTTGATATTATGCTACTATTTTATTATGTTTAGGGAGTAATGACATTCTGTCACTTGCTTTCATATTAATCTTTTTATAGACATTTGACTAGTAATATGTAATAATAGTAATGTGAATAGTGTCCTTAAATTGGACCATTTGCTTAAAGGACTAAAGAAAAATATATAAGCAAAAATGTAATTGGCAGCCAAGGAAAATAATGAGCCTGTAGAAAGCAAGATACCATGGCTCAGAACCAATTAGCTCAAAATCCATAGCTCAGAAAATAAAAGAGAGAATTATTCTATAGAATAAAAGCTAGCTCACTAGCTCTTGTAAGGTCACTTATGAATCTGAAATGATACATATTGATATGCCTCTGTAATTGAAGGACAAGTTTCAGTGTTGGCTTTAACAATGAAAGCAAGAATATATTATCGAGGATCTATATGAGAAATGAATAAAGAATTTTCAAACGGGCATGGTAAACATGCACACTCATTGTTAGGGATAGGTCATGTCCACTCATTTTCTAATTGAAAGGGAGTTATTTTTATGTGTGGTATTGATTATTATGAACTATGTCAAAAATGAGGACTGAGAATAACACAATATTTCGCCATACTTGCTTTTAGAATGGCTGTACTAATTTATGCTTCCTGTAGTGACATATGCAGTCCTGATTTTTCACATCCTTATCAACTAGATATTAACACTGTGACATTTTTCCGAGTTTGATGAGTGTGAAATTTTATTTCATTTGCTCTCCCATGATTAATACTCTTTTATATTTATCTATCCTTTAATTTGCTCCTCTATTGTCTGTTCATGTCCTTTATCAATTTTGCAATTGAGTTGTATGTTTCTTATTTTTACCTAAATTTTCTTTTTAAGTATTGCAGTTTTTCCCCTTTTGCTTGTAGATCTGTTAATATCCCTGAAAATCATTTTTAGGTTTTTTTTTAATGCATGAACCATTGTCCTATCACTATTTTATAAATGTCTACTTTTCTCCTCACCCATAGTGCCACCTCTATTTTTGTATCAAGATTGATATGCGTATGTATATTTCTGGACGTATTTTCCCATTCCAGCCTTCATTTCCCATTTCCTGCGCTAATACTACATGTCTCAATTACTACAGATTTATAATTATCCTTGATACATGGTTTCTTAGTCTGTTTTCTTCTGCTATAACAGAATATCACAGACTATGTAACTTATTTTTTGAAAACATTGTTTCTTACATTTACGGTGACTGGAACATGCAAGAGTATGTTGCCAACATCTGGCAAGGATCATCTCATGGTGGAAGATAGAAAATAAGTATGTGAGACAGAGGGAAAGTAGAGGCCAAACTTATCCTTTTATCAGAAGGCCATTCCCTCAATAACTAAGCTGATCCCTCAATCATGACATTAATCTTTCATAGGAGCATAGTCTTCATGGCCTAATCTCCCCTTAAATATCCCACTTTTTAATACCATCACAATGGCAATTAAATTTTAACATGAGTTTGCAGGGTATATTCAAAACACAGCATTCCACCCTGGCCCTCAAAACTCATTTCCTCCCATAAAAAATACATTCATCTCATCTCAATAGCCTGAAAAGTCGTACTTCTTTCCAGACTGACTCAAAAGTCCAAAATTGAGAGATTTATCTATTGATAAATGAGATATGAGTGAAACTCAAGGCAGAATTCATCCTGGGGCAAATTCCACTCCATCTATGAGCATAAATAATAATGATGATAACAATAATAATAATAAAGGTATCTACTGCCAAAATGTAATGGTAGGACAGGCATAAAATAGACAGACATTCCTATTCCAAAATGAAGTAATAAATGAGAAGAAAGGAGTAACTTATCCCAAGTCCCAAACCCGCTAGTTACTATTTAACTCTCAGGATGCCTGAATAATCTACTTTGCCTCCACATCCCATATCCTGGGCATAGAGGGTAGGGGTTGGGCTCCCAAGGCTTCATAATTTTCTTGGACTTGGCCCGCACTTCAGCTCTTTTGGATTAGATTATTTTGCCTGATGCTTTCCCCGGCTGGAGTTCCATGTTGATGGTGCTAAAGTTCTGAGGTCTCAGTGGTGACCCCACTCCCATGAATCTGCTAGGCATTAACCTAGAACAAACTCTTCGAAGCAATTCTATCCCTATGGGATGTTTCTGCCTGAGCCCTCAGGCTGTCTGTGACATTCTGTGAAGGTAACCATGCATTCACCAATAGCTCTTGCATTCTGGGAACCTACAGGCTTAATACCACCGTGTGGCTGCCAAGGCTTTCTGTTTGCATCTTCCTGAGCAATACCTATGGTGCACCTGGGTTCTCTGGAGCCATGGCTAGGGCGACCATGGGGTACTGCACTGAAATGGAGGGTCTGAATCCCAGTGCAGCTGTAGGCAGTGAACCCATGAAGAGCACCGAGTGCTTATCTTCAGAAACAATCCTGCCCTCCTAGAGCTCTGGGCTTGCGATGGGAGAGGCAGCCTTAAAGTCTCTGAAATGCCTTTGGGTTAGAGTGTGTGTGTGTGTGTGTGTGTGTGTGTGTGTGTGTGTATTTGTTGTTTTAATTGTCTATCATACTCCTGGATACTAGCATATTGCCTGGCAATTATACCCATACATATTAATTGCAACAATGAGCATTTAAGGGACATAGATACAACTTCAGTACTACAGTGTCTTGCCAGCTATCATGCATAAAATAGGCAGTAAATATTTTTTTAATAAATGAATGTATAAAGTGATGAGCACAGAAAAACAGGATGAATTCTCTAGGAATATGTAAGAGTAAGCAAATCCCTTTTCACTTCCTGTTGGCTTTCATATTAGGCTGACACAAAACGTTTTCTTAATTCTCAGTGAGCCATTGATAAGTTTTCTAATGAAATGATTATAATAGAAAGTATGTATATAATCTTCTACATTTTCAAACAGTAATGATTATCTCTGTGTCCTGTTGTGAAACAATGGTAGCTGGAAAAATGTGAAAGTGCATTCCTGTCCAGTCTTCGGAGAATATCAATATTTCTTATATAATAAGAAAACGATCCTCTTAAGAAAGCAAAAGTATTGTTGCTTAAAAGCATTAACTCATTGTGCATTTATTAGAATGGCCAAATTCCAAAACAGTGACAACTCCAGAAGCTGTTGAGGATGTGGATCAACAGGAACTTTCAACTTTTTTTGCTGGTGGGAATGCAAAATCATACAGCTACTTCAGAAGAAAATTGGACAGTTTGTTACAAAACTGAGCAGGCTCTTACCTTTTATAGAGCAATTGCACTCCTTGATATTTGTACAGATTAGCTAAAACTATATCCACACAAAAACCTGCATACAAACATCTGTAACAGCTTTATTCATAGTTATCCAAGCTTGGTTACAACTAAGTTGTCCTTCAATATATGAATAAAGAAATATATCAGTACATCCAGACATGCAATATTATTATTTTTATTTTTTATTATTTTTACTTTTTAAAAAGTTTACATATGTATATATATATACATATATGCATTCAATAACATTGTTTAGCTTACAAAAGTCATGAACCTGGAAGCCATAAAAAATAAACAAACATGGAGGAACCTTAAATGCATATTCATAAGTGAAAGAAGTCAATCTGAAAAGGTTATGTACAGTTTAATTTTAATTTTATGACATCAGGAAAGAGCAAAACTATGGAGACAAAAAGATCAGTGGTTTCAGTGGTTATCAGGGATTAGTGGTGGAGAAGGATGATAAATAGGTGGAGTACATAAGATATTTACGGTATTGAAACTAGTGTGTATGATGCTGTAATGGTGGATGCATGGCATTATACATTTGTCCAAACCTATAGAATGTACAAACCAAGAGTGAACCCTAACGTATGTGGAATTACAGTGATAACTATATGTACATGTAGGTTTATCAGTTGTAACAAATTTACCACTGTAATGTGGAATTTTGGTAGTGGGGAAAGTTGTGGGTATGTGAGTCCAGGGGTACATGAGAAATCTCTGTATCTTCTAGTTAAGTTTTCTGCAAGGCTCTTAAAAATAAAGTCTATTTTATTATTAAAAATAAAGTCTATTTTTGTCTGCACTAAGGACTTAGAAACACGGTGGAACTCATAACCTCATAGAAACTGCCTTTAGCCACACTCCTGACCTTCTAGATGAGTAAAAAGGAAAAAAAAGATGAAATAATTTCTTAGGAATTAAGCTATGTTAGTTTAATTTGCTACTTTTTCAATGTTCTGTGTATCTTTAAAATTGTTATTGTGGAATCATTTTCTTGCCAAATACCTTGGTCACGCAAAATTGTTGGCCTCATGGGAGCTGAAGAAAGGCAGCTTTTGTGGTGAACTGAAGTGGACTTCGGTGAGCTTGTAATACTACTTTATATTCCTAAAGATAGTTTTTAAAACTCCCAAAGAAAAATCTACTCTCCTTCCTGATCTGAAAACTCATCTTTGGGGTACGGAGTGTCCAAATGTTGTAACAGTTCATGAGGTCTGAGGACGTTAGCCTGGCACCTGGACTCTGCCCTCCACAGCTGGCCGATTCCAACAGAAATGTATTTAAATTCTCCAGTAGACAGTGCTGGGCAGGGCATGGGAGGGGGTAGGGCTAGGTTATTAAGACACAGGCTACTGGATTTTAACCAATGGTTGTCGGGGAAGGGTGCTTGGAGAAAACAAAGTCACTGTTCCCTTGTTTTGAAACAAAACAAAGTAAAAATTTTACTTTTTGTTCAAATAAAAGTGGAAAAGAATTCCAGTATCCCTAGCCATGAGGGACTGATTCCATTGAAAAGTAAACAGTGGAAATTCACATTTGAAATATTTGGGGAAAGGGAAATTGGCTTTCTGTTAATTGGCAAATGTTCCAGTGGGACTCTGCTTCTGTTGGGATGAGTTATGCTATGTGTACATTAACCAGAGTCTCTGCTGCGCTTATTCTGAACACATTCAGAAAAAAATGGTAAGATTGTGATTTTTGTTAATTTATCTCAATAAAAGCCCACTGGAACTCCAAAAATAATCATAATAATAATAAAATAAATGTAAAAGATAAAGTATATTATTGGGTCAGAAGATGGCATAATGATTATGTTGCTGAACTGCTACAGAGTTGACTGTGGTTCGAGGCCCAGACCTGGTGGCTCCTGACTCCAGGCACATGTGTGTACGTGACCCAAAACCTGAGAGGAGTCTGGAGGAGAAGGAATTGTGGCATGGCCACCCCCCCACCAGTGGTGATTTCTTGTTCTCTCTCTATCTCTCTCTGTCTCTCTGGTGAGCGCATGTACCCTATAGCAAAAATCTCTCTTAACAAATACAAAAAGTAAGTAAAGTCTATTTTAATAAATATCTACTAGGATATAAAATGTTTTATGCACAATTTTTAAAACATGCTTAGTATGTTTATAAATACACAGTAATTCTTTTGGAAGAACTTTTCTCCAAACATGTCGATTTAAATAAATTTTGTCTGTATAATAGCAGGTATTTTATTTTCTCCTGCTGCATATATTTAACATGGTAATTAATGCAGCCTGGCATTATTCTGGCTGTTATTCACGGCCTCATACATGTTCGTTAATTTGTCACTTGTTCCTTATACAACATCTTGGCTATTTAATAAGCAGTTAGAAAAGTCAAGAGAGTCCTGCCCCAGCATGAGTCCTAATTGAATATGTACTACATAATAGAATTAAATTCTGAACAAACCATCAATGGCGGATGATCCTTTAGTTACGAGTAAAGCTTGATGGAAATGACTGTGTGAAGATGATAAAATAATGACAGCAAAAGGCTTTAGAATATTGTATGATGTATTTATATACGTCTCAAAGGAGATCTAAGGCGAAAGTGGAGAAAGGCATCACTAGGACTATCTTTTGTCATTTATAAGCCAGTCATTTCACACACACACAAAAGGCAGTATTTTTAGAACAATTTTTCTACCATCTTCCCCAAATTTGTTTAGGAAATCTTTGAAATTCTCTTAAGAACAATTAGGAAAATAACTGGAAGGTTGAAAAATGATTCAAGAATGCTCATGACATTGTCTGTATTGTGTTTAATGAATGGCTATCTTTTGCCATTTATAAGCCAGTCATTTCACACACACACAAAAGGCAGTATTTTTAGAACAATTTTTCTACCATCTTCCCCAAATTTGTTTAGGAAATCTTTGAAATTCTCTTAAGAACAATTAGGAAAATAACTGGAAGGTTGAAAAATGATTCAAGAATGCTCATGACATTGTCTGTATTGTGTTTAATGAAAACCGTTATTAGTAGCAGAACTTCTGGTGGTGGTGTGGTAATTGACGATTAGTGTTCAGTGCAAGTATTTCTCAGGTGGCTGTGTGAAAACATTTTTAAACATTTACAGTACACTTGCAAACTGGAACACTTTGGTGTAGTTATATCTGTGAAATAAATGACATTGTGTAAAACATTATAGCAGATCTTTTAAAGCAAGTTGACAGGATGACATTACAGTTACTCACAGTTCAGAGTACAAAAATATAGAATGTAATGAGCCATAATGCTATTATTTTTCACTTTAGAATTTTAATGTTGTGTTTTGTATAGTTCTTAAAATATCAAGCATAAAACATTGTGCTGAAACAATAGTGAGTTGTATATTCATAATGTTACATTAGAAGCCAGCAGTCTAATAACAATAGGAAACAATGGAACTTTTACCTCAAACTCTTTTGGAAACTGGTAACCTGAAGAGCTGCTTTGTGAAGGAATTCATGGTAATAAAGGCATTCTTGCCAGATTTGCAGATAAAATATAGTTTGATCTGGGACCAGCAGTTAGCGTAATGGCTATGATGCTACACTCCACTCCCATGTAGTCGACCACGGTTCAAGTCCCAGACCCGGTGGCTTAAATTCACGCCAGGCGCATGTGCGTGCGTGCCCAAGATCGTGAGAAGAGAATGGAGGATAAGGGATTGCGACATGGTCATCCCCCTGGGGAGGGGTGATTTCTCGCTTTCTATCTCTCTGTGTCTTGTGAGCGCTCGTGCCCTATAGCAAAAACCTCTCCAAAATAAAAAATAAAATAAAATAAAATAAATATATATATACACATATATATGTGTGTGTATATATGTATAGTTTGATCCTTTGTGCTGATGGGAATCTGTAAATGCAACTAGAGTGAGTAATGCATTTGAAGTAATGGCATTTTCAGTGATAGGATAAATCTTTTGGATTCAACCTCAGCATGCCTAACAACAAAAGTAAATGCATCTATCTGATAGTGAATTAACCACTAAAGATTTTTTTAAGGAAATCTTTGAAATTCTGTCTCTAAGAACAATTTATGAAAATAACTATAATATTAAAAAATCATCCAAGAATGTGCAGGATATTGTTTGTCTTATGCTTAATCAAAACTATTATTAGTAGCAGAACTTCTGTTGGTGTTTTGGTAATTGGTGATTCGTTTTCTGTGCAATTATTTCTCACATAACTGTGTGAAGGAGGGCAGAAGGCTTTTAAAATATGCAAAATGGGGTATTGAACTTGCCATTTGCATAGGAGAAATTGAATATGAATCTCTACTTTTTTGGATTTCGTTCTAATATGGTATAACATAATTTCATTATCACAATTACTAATGGGCAGATTGATATGTTTGTTGCCAAATATTAATAAAAAAACAGTAAAATGTAAGAATTGAATAAGAGAGTGATACACTTCATATTCAATAGTGCATATGGTGCACTGGACATGTAAGGATAAATTAACCCCTTGGAATGAACCACCATTGAAAGAACAGTTCCATCAAGTAAATGCCATTTACTCTCCTTATTAACATACAGAGCAATTCTGTTGGATCACTTAGCATGGTGAGCTTATTAGGAAAATCGCGTTGGTTTCAGCAAAGAACTCATTTGACCTTTCTAAATGAAAATAGCATGATGCTAAAAATAATTGGTAGGACCATCTCTACACACAGAATGGTCTTTTACAATCAACTAACATATTGAGGAGAAACTTTTATTTTTGATGTTCAGAGTAAGAGAGGTTTTTTAATTTCTTTTTTTTTAATTAAAGGGAATGAAAGTGGTATTTACATTAAATGCAAATAGCACCTTCTTTCCTGCAGTGAGTGTTTCTCAGAAACCAATACCTTTTCCCATCTTGGTCTCCAGAAACTCCTTGATCACACCAAAAAAGCAGGTATGCCTTTTTGAAAATAGAAACATTGCTGGTAAGTTATATTTAAAACCTTTGAATTTTTGTATATGTTATAAAAAGATAATTTGGGATTGTTCAAGATCTGATGTTTAGTTATATACATATAAAGGAGCTGAGTACATTTGAATACAGCATTTTGTTGTCAGAAAAGGAACTCGTCTATAAGAAGTAAGTGGAAAATGAATAGTAGTCTACATAGTCAAAATATCAGAATAATGCATTCTTATTTAAAAGAAAGAAACACTGTACTTGTTAATAACTGAGGAAATTTAGAATTAATCATCTTGGGTATGGTACACTTCATATTTATGTTCTCAAATTGCATGTTAGTTCAGATGAAAAAAATAGCAAACATATCTGAAATGTAAAATTAAACTATAGCTATTTCTTCTTTTGAGAATTTGATAGATGTACATCCTCAGTTGAAATTTCAGTTTCTATTTTAAATCAAGAGTAATGCATAGTTTATGATTGATTTAAAATATAAATGTTATGCCTCCTTTTATCCTAGAACAAAATGAAAAGATTTTGAAAGATTTCTTTTTTAAATCAAATAAGCCGAAAGCTGTACTTTTCTAGGGAAAATATTTAGAAAAGTATAACCATGCTCAGGGCTTGAGTAGTGCTACTGTCCAACTAAAGTAAAACATCTTCTCTTTCTGTGGCTGTTGAAAACTACTTTTTAAACATCAGAAAGTATCCATTATGCTACGTCATTCTATGACTTTTCAATGCTTTGTCTTTTAACTGTATCTAATATAGTGGTTCATAATTTAAAATAGTCCAAAATACTCTGGCTAGAAATTTGTGACTTCAAATGCATGATATAGCATGCTTGACTGTATACACAAATGGAAAATTATTTAGAGAATTCAGGAAACAATGTAATATGTGCAGTTTAGTATATAAATGTTTAAAAATATTTTTGTTTGATCATGAATATGAATATTGGAAAGTGTAACAGCTTAATAGACTGTCAGGAAACCAAATTGCCTACAAAATCTAAACTCTCACTCAGACAAATAATTAAGCTGTCAGTAGTGGAAAAAAAAAGCAGATTCTTGCTTAAGTTGTGAAGTTTTCCTCCCCTGGTGCATATAATCTCCAAATAAGGAGTCTTTGACTAATATTCGTTTAACATGGACAGACATACAATAATACTAAATTTCATATATAAGTTCTGAAGGGATGAAGAATATAGACTAGGAAAAAATTAATCAGTGAGGATCTGTCTTAGAATATGAATCTTTGAAGTATTTTGAATCTGAAGCGCTAGGCATAGATTGAACAGGGGAAGGGGGATTAAAAGTTTAACAGTTTATGGAGAATTCTTCCACTAGAAATTTTGGATCATGGCCTTGTAGATGTGTATAGCCTAGATTGTGAAATAAATCCAAGCACTTTTTTGGTAACTTAAATAATGAAAATCACTAGAGAATGTGGTATTTCATGATTTTTTTTTTTTT
>NW_006202806.1:2628380-2640799 GCF_000334495.1 Tupaia belangeri chinensis
AATAAAATAAATATATATATACACATATATATGTGTGTGTATATATGTATAGTTTGATCCTTTGTGCTGATGGGAATCTGTAAATGCAACTAGAGTGAGTAATGCATTTCAAGTAATGGCATTTTCAGTGATAGGATAAATCTTTTGGATTCAACCTCAGCATGCCTAACAACAAAAGTAAATGCATCTATCTGATAGTGAATTAACCACTAAAGATTTTTTTAAGGAAATCTTTGAAATTCTGTCTCTAAGAACAATTTATGAAAATAACTATAATATTAAAAAATCATCCAAGAATGTGCAGGATATTGTTTGTCTTATGCTTAATCAAAACTATTATTAGTAGCAGAACTTCTGTTGGTGTTTTGGTAATTGGTGATTCGTTTTCTGTGCAATTATTTCTCACATAAATGTGTAAAGGAGGGCAGAAGGCTTTTAAAATATGCAAAATGGGGTATTGAACTTGCCATTTGCATAGGAGAAATTGAATATGAATCTCTACTTTTTTGGATTTCGTTCTAATATGGTATAACATAATTTCATTATCACAATTACTAATGGGCAGATTGATATGTTTGTTGCCAAATATTAATAAAAAAACAGTAAAATGTAAGAATTGAATAAGAGAGTGATACACTTCATATTCAATAGTGCATATGGTGCACTGGACATGTAAGGATAAATTAACCCCTTGGAATGAACCACCATTGAAAGAACAGTTCCATCAAGTAAATGCCATTTACTCTCCTTATTAACATACAGAGCAATTCTGTTGGATCACTTAGCATGGTGAGCTTATTAGGAAAATCGCGTTGGTTTCAGCAAAGAACTCATTTGACCTTTCTAAATGAAAATAGCATGATGCTAAAAATAATTGGTAGGACCATCTCTACACACAGAATGGTCTTTTACAATCAACTAACATATTGAGGAGAAACTTTTATTTTTGAGGTACAGAGTAAGAGAGGTTTTTTAATTTCTTTTTTTTTAATTAAAGGGAATTAAAGTGGTATTTACATTAAATGCAAATAGCACCTTCTTTCCTGCAGTGAGTGTTTCTCAGAAACCAATACCTTTTCCCATCTTGGTCTCCAGAAACTCCTTGATCACACTAAAAAAGCAGGTATGCCTTTTTGAAAATAGAAACATTGCTGGTAAGTTATATTTAAAACCTTTGAATTTTTGTATATGTTATAAAAAGATAATTTGGGATTGTTCAAGATCTGATGTTTAGTTATATACATATAAAGGAGCTGAGTACATTTGAATACAGCATTTTGTTGTCAGAAAAGGAACTCGTCTATAAGAAGTAAGTGGAAAATGAATAGTAGTCTACATAGTCAAAATATCAGAATAATGCATTCTTATTTAAAAGAAAGAAACACTGTACTTGTTAATAACTGAGGAAATTTAGAATTAATCATCTTGGGTATGGTACACTTCATATTTATGTTCTCAAATTGCATCTTAGTTCAGATGAAAAAAATAGCAAACATATCTGAAATGTAAAATTAAACTATAGCTATTTCTTCTTTTGAGAATTTGATAGATGTACATCCTCAGTTGAAATTTCAGTTTCTATTTTAAATCAAGAGTAATGCATAGTTTATGATTGATTTAAAATATAAATGTTATGCCTCCTTTTATCCTAGAACAAAATGAAAAGATTTTGAAAGATTTCTTTTTTAAATCAAATAAGCCGAAAGCTGTACTTTTCTAGGGAAAATATTTAGAAAAGTATAACCATGCTCAGGGCTTGAGTAGTGCTACTGTCCAACTAAAGTAAAACATCTTCTCTTTCTGTGGCTGTTGAAAACTACTTTTTAAACATCAGAAAGTATCCATTATGCTACGTCGTTCTATGACTTTTCAATGCTTTGTCTTTTAACTGTATCTAATATAGTGGTTCATAATTTAAAATAGTCCAAAATACTCTGGCTAGAAATTTGTGACTTCAAATGCATGATATAGCATGCTTGACTGTATACACAAATGGAAAATTATTTAGAGAATTCAGGAAACAATGTAATATGTGCAGTTTAGTATATAAATGTTTAAAAATATTTTTGTTTGATCATGAATATGAATATTGGAAAGTGTAACAGCTTAATAGACTGTCAGGAAACCAAATTGCCTACAAAATCTAAACTCTCACTCAGACAAATAATTAAGCTGTCAGTAGTGGAAAAAAAAAGCAGATTCTTGCTTAAGTTGTGAAGTTTTCCTCCCCTGGTGCATATAATCTCCAAATAAGGAGTCTTTGACTAATATTCGTTTAACATGGACAGACATACAATAATACTAAATTTCATATATAAGTTCTGAAGGGATGAAGAATATAGACTAGGAAAAAATTAATCAGTGAGGATCTGTCTTAGAATATGAATCTTTGAAGTATTTTGAATCTGAAGCGCTAGGCATAGATTGAACAGGGGAAGGGGGATTAAAAGTTTAACAGTTTATGGAGAATTCTTCCACTAGAAATTTTGGATCATGGCCTTGTAGATGTGTATAGCCTAGATTGTGAAATAAATCCAAGCACTTTTTTGGTAACTTAAATAATGAAAATCACTAGAGAATGTGGTATTTCATGATTTTTTTTTTTTTGGTTTGGTTTTTGTTACAGCATTACATAAAATCAAACAAGTATACTAAATAATTCTAGTAAAGGAAGAATTATTTACCATAGGCCACAGAAAAGGAGAATTTTAGAGTTAGAATTCTTGCAAAAGATCATACAGTCTGTTTACTGATGAGAAAACTGAGGAACCAGAGAGGTTAAGTGAATTGCCTAAGGCTGTAAAGTTATTGGAGCGTCAAAACTAGACAAATATCTTGGTTTCTTAATCTTCCTAACTGTACTCTTTCCATTTTTTATTTTAAGATAATCAAGTTGTGTTCGTTCTGTAGTTAAAATTTTAAGTGACTTATATATTCGTATTTGACTAATATTAACCCATCTGATTGTTACCAACAAGTATTATAGAATACCTTTCCTATAAAATATGAATGGCAACCTCTTTTATGGTCATTATTTTGGTGTAAAAAACATTTTCCCCACTTGTTTAGAAATTTAATAGGCATGTTTTGTCTCAAATGATAAATAATTCTCTATGGATTTATGCTCAGTATAATAGTAATGTTTATTTGGGATTTTCCTTCAGCATTTATTTTGTTTTGTAGAATATGCGGTGATTTAAATTACTTGACTAATGCCGTTTGCCAACTCTTATATTTTTACTGATAGCAATATCTGTTCATGTTCAAAAGTGTCATACTAAGGCACTGTTTTGAATGTAGTGCCAAATATATTACTTATTGTGTGTTCTCTATATTTACACATAATATTCAAAAGTAACAAAACCTCTCTCTACTATGAAATGATGTATGAATTTTGTATACAGAAGGGTAGTATGTAACAATAATAACATGGTGTGAGTGACCAAATCCATATTGCTTTATTTTATTTCAATCTACTTCATAAATACATAAGTAATTAAAATAATTTTTAAGTTATTAAAGAAGCTACTGTCATGCAGTAATTACAAACATATCAAAAGACGTTTTTTCTTCGATTTCATCAATTTTACCATTAACATCTTTCACTTATTTTTCTTTTTTATTTTATGAATTCTTATTTACATTTTTGTACATCCTTATAGTATACAATATGGTTTTTGAAAGCATGCATGTAGTACATGACAATCAAATCAAAGATATCACCATATATTTCATTTTCAGCAGAGAATTTTAAATTTTTGTGTCTGTTCTTTCACTGAGCCCCTTCCACTCACCCACTACTCTCCATCCCCTTTCTATATAGTTTCTGATATTTAGAAACTTGTCTTCCCTACTATTATATCTTCAAATATTTCGTTTTCTGCCATTAAGTGCAGAAATTTCATATATATTGAGTGGGAACATACAATATTTATCATTCATAGTCTGGTTTCTTTCACTGACCATTAAATCTTCTATATTCATCCACTTCATAACATGTAATAGTGTCTCATCTTTCTTTATGGCTGAGTAGTATTTCACAGTGTATATGTGCCACATTTTTAAAATTCAGTCATTAGTTCGTAGGCATTTAGGATGACTTCATGACTTAGCTATTGTGAATAATGCTGCAATAAACATGAATGTGCAAGAGTCCTTCTGAGTGTTCTCCTGTACTTTGGATAAATATCAAGGAGTGGGATTACTTGATCATACGGTATTCTAGTTGTAGGTTTTCAAGGATCCTACACAATGTTTTCTGCAGTGTCTGTAGGTTTTCAAGGATCCTACACAACATTTTCCACAGTGTCTGTACTAATTTACATTCCCACCAACAGTGCAGGAGGGTTCCCTTCTTACCACAACCTTGCTAACACTTCTTACTTTTTTAAAAATTATTATTATAGCCATTCGGACTGGGTTAAGTGGTACCTTGTTGTAGTTTTGACTTGCATTTCCATTAAGATAAGAGATGTTGAACACTTATATGCTTTTTGAACATTTATATGTCTTCCTTAATGAGTTGTCTATTCAGCTCATTTGCCCATTTTTTAATTGAATTATTTGTGTTTTTGCAGGTGGGCTCTTTGAGTTCCCTGTATTTGAAGCATAATTTGAAAATATTTTCCCCTACTCTTGGATTGTCTCTTCACTGTGATTGTTTCTTTTGTTTTGCAGAAGCTTTTCAGCTTGATGTAATCCCACTTTATTTTTGGATTTGTTGCCTGTGCTTTATATGTCTTATTTCAGAATCTTTGCCTACTCCAATGTCTTCAAGTGTTTCCTCTGTGTTTTGCACAAGTAGTTTTACACAGTGAGGCTTTACATACATGTAGCTCTTTGATCCATTTTGAGTTGATTTTTGTTAATTGTGAGACGTAAGTTACAGTTTCATTCTTATACAAGTGGATATCCAGTTTTGTCCAGTCAAAAGGGTCAAATGGTCGTGCAGCAATAAAGCAACTGGCCCCAAGTGGGAAAGTACCAGGTTCACATCCCAGGCTGGCCTCCCTGTACACACTGAACATGTGCCTGTATGTGTGACCTAGGCTGGCTGAGGCGGGGATTTGATTGCAGTGTGAGGACCTTGTTGGGAGTACTCCAACCCCCAATCTCTCTCTCTCTCTCTCTGATGGAAGGAATAAATATATATTTTAAATTGCTATTGTAAGTTTCTTTGTCTGACTCTGAAATGATAAACTTACCTACTTTGAGAATTAGTGAAATAGATGAAGTTTTCACTCCATGGTGAATTCTTTCACCTTACATTCTATGATAAACAGCTTATATTTCCATGATCCTCTGTTTCTATTAAATTAGCAGAAATAGTTATTATTAAGTATTGTTATCAAAATCCAATATGTCTAAGTAAACTAGATAAACTTCCACTTACTAGACTTGGTACATTTAAAACTTCTAATTATTATTTGATATGTACATACTGAATTAACAGTATGGTTTCTCAATGGGAAATGGATCCTCCTATTCCATATTTTTAGTTTTACTTCAATTTTATTTTTGTAATGAACTTATTTCAAATTGACTCATAATCCAGACTTATTCAAGTAATTCACAACAGAGAGAATCTATAACTTGCTAAAATGAATCATTTAGCATTGTTCTCGTCTAAGCACAAACATACAAGGGATTTCTTTCATAGAGTATATGTGAATATAAATGACCTATTATGGCTTTTTTAGGAAACACCTAAATAACACTGTTATGTAAAGTAAGTACCATTTGTATGATGTTCTTGTAAATGTGTGTATACTTGTATGTCATTCCAATAAACGTTTCAGGCATTCTATAATTTTTTTAAAGTAAATAAATCGTCATGGCAAGCTTCTGCATATCAAATTGTGGCCCAATGTGCCTTCAGATATATGCTCTAGATCCCATCTTAAGTCAGCTTGCACCTCTCATTTAACCTCTAATTCCCATGAACTTTCAGAGAGAGTGTGATTTCTAAGGCTAATGTGAATATCACATGTTTTCAAGCAAAATATGTACAACACTAGTTGTAAAATATCTTGTCCATTAATGAGGCTAGTTAACTGTCCATTTGCAAGTTGGAGAAACTAAGAAAGAGCTATAAAGAGTAGAAACAAAACACAGAGGTTACTGTTAATGGAGAGAGAGATATAGGCAAAAATCTGGTGCTCAAAGGTAAGTAATTTAAGCTAAAGAAGGCAAGTGAGACAGAAAGCCAGGATAAGGAAATAAAAAAAGAAGAAGGAGAAGGAGAAGGAGCAGGAGCAGGAGCAGGAGCAGGAGAAGGGAAGGGAATACTTGGGGGGAAAAAATCCACACCTCTCTGGTAGCCAGATGGATTTTTGTTTATTTGTTTTATGTTTTCTTGTAAATAAACTTAAAATCAATTATTATATCTTCCTCTTGCATTCATTCCCTCCCATAAATTGTTTCTCTATACCATCTCTCTTGAATACTATAAAATGCCATATCTAGAATCGGCATCGAGATATTTATTTCCATTTGTAAAAAGAAAATTGAAACTATTTTACAGGCTACCTCAGAGATTACAAACTGACATTTTAGTAACACTCTTCAAATGCTTGCGTAGTTTAAGCATTGATGTTAAGGTGCTTTCTGTTTCAATTGGAGTTGAGTCATCAGTAAACTCAAACTGTTCTAGAAGGCCCTAAGGACATTCCCACCTAGAGAGACAGAGAGTCAGAAAGCAAGAAATCACCCCTCAGGGAGGATGGTCATGCCGCAATCCCTTCTCCTAAATGACCAATTATGGCTTGATGAGGAAACACCTAAATAACACTGTTATGTAAAGTAAGTACCATTTGTATGATGTTCTTGTAAATGTGTGTATACTTGTATGTCATTCCAATAAACGTTTCAGGCATTCTATAATTTTTTTAAAGTAAATAAATCGTCATGGCAAGCTTCTGCATATCAAATTGTGGCCCAATGTGCCTTCAGATATATGCTCTAGATCCCATCTTAAGTCAGCTTGCACCTCTCATTTAACCTCTAATTCCCATGAACTTTCAGAGAGAGTGTGATTTCTAAGGCTAATGTGAATATCACATGTTTTCAAGCAAAATATGTACAACACTAGTTGTAAAATATCTTGTCCATTAATGAGGCTAGTTAACTGTCCATTTGCAAGTTGGAGAAACTAAGAAAGAGCTATAAAGAGTAGAAACAAAACACAGAGGTTACTGTTAATGGAGAGAGAGATATAGGCAAAAATCTGGTGCTCAAAGGTAAGTAATTTAAGCTAAAGAAGGCAAGTGAGACAGAAAGCCAGGATAAGGAAATAAAAAAAGAAGAAGGAGAAGGAGAAGGAGCAGGAGCAGGAGCAGGAGCAGGAGAAGGGAAGGGAATACTTGGGGGGAAAAAATCCACACCTCTCTGGAAGCCAGATGGATTTTTGTTTATTTGTTTTATGTTTTCTTGTAAATAAACTTAATATCAATTATTATATCTTCCTCTTGCATTCATTCCCTCCCATAAATTGTTTCTCTATACCATCTCTCTTGAATACTATAAAATGCCATATCTAGAATCGGCATCGAGATATTTATTTCCATTTGTAAAAAGAAAATTGAAACTATTTTATATGCTACCTCAGAGATTACAAACTGACATTTTAGTAACACTCTTCAAATGCTTGCGTAGTTTAAGCATTGATGTTAAGGTGCTTTCTGTTTCAATTGGAGTTGAGTCATCAGTAAACTCAAACTGTTCTAGAAGGCCCTAAGGACATTCCCACCTAGAGAGACAGAGAGTCAGAAAGCAAGAAATCACCCCTCAGGGAGGATGGTCATGCCGCAATCCCTTCTCCTCCATTCTCCTCTTGGGATCTTGGGCATGCACACACACGCGCCCGGTGTGAGTTTTAAGCCGCCGGGTCTGGGACAGGAACCGCGGTCAACTACATGGGAGTCCAGCGACATAGCCATTATGCTAACTGCTGGTCCCAAACTACCTGTACTGTTAACATCTGAAATTCTAACAGATTTTTTTTTTTTTGGAGAGGTTGCTTTCTCCCTTTTTCTTTCTGTCTGCCTCTCTCTGTTGAATACACATACTCTGGCAATTTAAAATAATAATAATAAGTCAATGATATTGTGTCACAACAAATGGTGGATTTCTACTACATTTAATTAACACACTTTGCATACTTGTTAAATATCCCTCATGTCAATTCCTACAATAAGATAATTTGTTATTATAGAAAAAAAATTCTTACATAAACCCTGAAATCAAATGCTATGCAGTTTCAATATTGCAGTGTTTCTAATTGAAAAAAGTAGACTATTCTTCCTTATTTTTTTAACTCAAAATAAACAAAGTACATTTAGTTTTGGATTTTGACCTTTCTAATGTCAACGTAGACCACATTTTCCTTCATAATCTTTGTTGTGTTCTTTATGGATTGCAAACTATGCTGGATTTTGTGAATTTTCCTGAAAAAGTTGAAATCACCTATAAATCATTTAAAAAGTTGAAAATTTGAAATATTATCTCTAAAATACAAAGTAGCTTCTGCACTAATTTAACTGCACTAATTTAAAATTAGATTACACCACTTGAATGCAATTCTGTTGCAATTCTTTGCTGTTAAAAAGAAATTCTTGGCTGTTCTAGTCAACTAGCTCTCTAGATACACACTCATTCATGGACTTCATCACAAAACTTTAGTAACTTGAAAATTGAGACACACAAAGAGAGAGTACTGAGGCTGGCAAGTGGCGTAGTGGTTAAGCGCTGCACTCCCACATGGCCAACCACGGTTCTAGTCTTGAACCTGGCAGCTTGCTTTTCTCACTTTCTTTCTCTCCCTCTTCCTCTCTCTCTCTCCTTCTCTTATCAAATTAAAAAATAATAATAACAATGGGACTGGCAGGTGGCATGATGGTTAAGCGTGCTGGATTTCCACATGGCTGACCAGGGTTCAAGTCCCCAACCTGGCAGTTTGCTGTCTCACTTTCTCTCTCTGTTTCTCTCTTTCCCAGTCTGTCCTTCTCTGGTCAAATTTAAATAAATAAGTATTATCAAGAAAAGAAATAACTCCCTTCCACGTAATCGACTGCGGCTGGAGTCCTAGACCTGGCAACTTAAAACTCATGCAGGGCATGTGTGCGTGTATGCCTAAGATCCCAAGAGGAGAATGGAGGAGAAGGGGTTGTGGTGTGGCCATCCCCTCAGGGGATGATTTATAGCTTGGGACCAGAAGATGGCATAATGGTTAAATCGCTGGACTCCCACGTGATTGACCATGGTTCGAATCTTGGACCTGGCAGCTTGAAAGTCATGCTGGATGCGTGTGCCTGCATGCCCAAGATCCCAAGAGGAGAATGGAGGAGAAAGGATTGCAGCATGGCCATCCCTCCAGGGGTGATTTCTCACTTTCTTTCTCTTTGTCTCTCTCTGTCTATCTGGCAAATGCACCTACCCTATAGCAAAAATTTTTTTAAAAAAATAAATGCAACATAAGCAGTTTTCTTAATTTAATTATATTTTAATGTTCAAAGTGATCATTTACATTCACTTTCTAATTTATTGAGGGCATTTTTCTAAGAATTATTATTATTCTTTTTGGAGAGGTTTTTGCTATAGGGTGTATGTGCTCGCCAGACAGAGACAGAGAGACAGAAAGTGAGAAATCACCCCCCAGTGGGTATGGTCACACCGCAATCCCTTCTCCTCCATTCTCCTCTCGGGATCCTGGGCACGGGTATGGTCACACCGCAATCCCTTCTCCTCCATTCTCCTCTCGGGATCTTGGGCACGCACGCACACGTGCCCGGCGTGAGTTTTAAGCTACTGGGTCCGGGACACGAACTGCGGTTGACTACGTGGGAGTAAAGCGACATAGCCATTACACTAACTGCTGGTTCCCTAAGAATTATTTTTTAGGTCATTGATTTTTTTCCTTGTTCTTTCTTTTTTTTAAGAATTATTTATTTATTTAATTCTATTTGTTATTACAGTTAGTATTATTATTTTAATTTGACCAGAGAGAAACAGAGAGAAAGGAAAAGTGAGAAAATAAGCTGTCAGGTCCAGAACTCGAAGAGTGATCGGCCATGCGGAAATACAGTGCCTTTAGCTACCTACGCCACCTGCTGGCCCCTTGTTCTTTCTTACTTTCCAGAGCCCTGAGATATAACCGTGCACATTTAACGTAATTATCAGTATGATATATACTAAGGTAGTGTTACTTGAATGCATTGATGAGAGAGAGTGAGGGAGGGAATTAAGAGAAAAAAGAAAGAAGCAAAACAGTTAAGGGGAAAAAAAAAATGAAAAATTATCTGTTAATGCTAACATTTGTTAATTTCTTTGTACTAATATGCAGTATATTCATGCTGGGAAAATTCATTTTCTATGCTATAATGGTTTTGAGTAATTGAAGTATAAACATAATATTTTTTAAATAAATGCATCAATGTAAAACAGTGATGGAGCAAAAGAAATCTATATTTGAAATCTCAATTCAGAAAAAAATTGTAATAAAAGTCAAGCTAGTTTCTCTCATGATAAATAACTTCTCGAATTAAATTATGAATGGGGGAAAAGGTCACAGATCTGAAGGCAAAATATACAAATTATATGCTTTTGTGTATGGTGGCAAAAAGGAATAGGCCAAAAAGTTCTGCTTAGTCCCATCTCTCATGATACATTTGGAAACTTATTTAACTCATAAAAACATGGTAATTTGTTTTGAAAGCATGTTTTGCATGGCTTGAAAACACTAGGGCTTGCCAATATACTTTAATTGTGTAGCAAGTTATAAAATGAAGCTTCATTTGGATTCTGTTAGGTCACAGTAAAATACACTCAAATCTGATATACGCATTCATTTCATTTTGTCTCTACATCATTTGGTAAGCTCAGTTGTGCTCAAACAACTGTGTTCCTGTAAACAGGGCAGTTAATATCTTCTTTGTTAGTCCTCAAAGGAAGTACGTTTGAGACTTTGCCTACTCAGTTACAAAATACTAATTAAATCAAACAATTTATTCCATAATTGACCATTTCAGGGTAAATCAAACCAAGCTAAAATATCATTTCAAATCATATGACCAAATTTGTAATCCTAGAGCAGGAATAGATAGAGCCAAACCCAAAGTCTTAAAAGACATTATTTGTCTCATTTACTGTCATTTATTTTACATTTGACCAAACTAACCTGACTCTGTGCTTATGTACTTTTGAGCAAATTAGTATCTGTGTCCAAAGACTTAGCTCAGATTTTATGATAATTGTGTGGCTTTCAGAATGCTTTAAAATTATATAAGAAGGAACAAAACTTTAACTTTGCTGACTTTCTCACTCCTAAGACTCAAGTTATATAATACAAATAATAACTCTACATACTAGTGGTTAGCAGAAATATAACAATTTTTTTGAGAGGTTTTTGCTATAGGGCGTGTGCGCTCGCGAGACAGACAGAGAGAGACAGAAAGCGAGAAATCACTCTCTAGGGGTGATGGTCACACCGCAATCCTTCTCCTCCATTCTCCTCCCGGGATCTTGGGCATGAACACACACGTGCCCGGAGTGAGTTTTAGGCCACCAGGTCTGGGATGCGAACCACGGTCAACTACATGGGAGTCCAGCGACATAGCCATCACACTAACTGCTGGTCCCATAAATATAACAATTTTTTAAGTATGAATTAAAAATAATAATTTAGGGCCATGGTAAAGCAGTAAAATGTGATGCATTTTAACAAAATTTCATATGAGAAGGTTCACAGTTTCTGTCCGAAGACCTGAGTACATAGGGCACATACTTGTCTATCAGCTTGCTGAAGGCTGGGAGTGGATTGTCCCTGTTAGAGGTGTTATCTCTCTCTCTCTCCTTCTGTCATGGAACATATACAGAAGCTTTTCGAAAATTAATTTGGGGGCTCAGCAGGTGGCATGTTGATTAAGGTGCTGGATCCCACATGGCCGATTCAGCAATTTGAATCCCAGATCCAGCAACTTGAAAAACGGGCTGTGCAAGTGTGTGTCCAAAATCCTGAGAGGAGAATGGAGGAGAAGGGACTGAAGTGTGGTCATCCCCTCTGGGGCAGTGATTTCTCATTTTCTGTCTCTCTCTGTCTCTCTTCAATGAGCATACACACCCTATGGCAAAAATCTTTCTAAAAAATTGATTTTGGGGACCAGCAGTTGGCATAATGGCCATGTGGCTTGACTCTCATGTACTCGACCGTGGTTCCAGTCCTGGGCTGCGTGACTTAAACTCACGCCCGGCAAGTATACGTGCGTGCCCAAGATCCTGAGAGGAGAATGGAGAAGGGATTGTGGTGTGCCTATCCCCCCAGGGGGTGATTTCTCACTTTTTGTCTCTCTATCTATCTCTGTCTTTCTGGTGAGCGCACACGCCCTATAGCAAAAATCTCTCTCAAAAAAAAAAAATTGATTTTG
>NW_006202806.1:2640838-2641524 GCF_000334495.1 Tupaia belangeri chinensis
CTGGACTTCCACATGGTCAACTGTGGTTCAAGTCCCAGACTCAGAGGCTTGAAACTCATGCTGGGCCGGGGTGTGTGTGCATATGTGCATGCCCAAAATCCCAAGAGGAAAACGGAGAAAAAGAGAGTGTGGTGTGGGAGGGGAATGGTTTCTCGTTTTCTGTCTCTGTCTCTACCATGAGTGCATGTGCCCTATAGCAAAAATCTCTCTCTAAAAAGAAAAATTGATTTTGATTCTGGGATTTTTTTTTTTAACTTAAACTGAGGTATGTATTGAGCAGAGCTATCAGAAGTTAGCAGATAGTTATAAAATATTCTGAAGTAATAAAGAAATAAATGAAGGGATTTAAATATTTTTATTTTCTTCTTGAAATGCTCAGATTGGTTCTTGGAGAATAGCAGTTACATATATGAAGGTTTTTCAAATCTTAATACCAATCCAAATTACCTGAAATTATTGTTAAATTTCAGATTCTGAGTCAGTAGATTTGAGATGTGCCTGAAATGTAACATCTTTAAGAGCCCTCTTATGATATATTATATTGTTATTCAGTGAGTAACAAAGGTACATGTAAACAAAGTTTTCTCAGTATTGATAGACGTTTTCATTTAAATGGAGGTAGCATTTAATTACCTTGGTCATTCTTGCTCAATCTTTTTTTTTTTTTGGAGAGATTTTTGCTATAG
>NW_006202806.1:2641759-2642574 GCF_000334495.1 Tupaia belangeri chinensis
CTCACTCAATCTTTAACGCTGGAGATTTTTAAAATTCAATCTGGTAATCTTTATAAATATTATGATAGTAAAAAACATCAGGTGTAGTGTTACACATAACAAGATTAAAAAATCCGAGTCCTAAATTTGGGAAGATGGCATAACTTAAACTCAATTTTGGTTCTTACATTCAAAATGCAAGCAATAATACTTATGTAATGCTGGAGTGATGGTTTATATTAAAATGCCATAAGCATCTTAAATGCCCCAAAACTACCATGCACATTTTAAAATACCAGATTTCTTCATGCATCAAGTAGTTGGCTTACATGATTCCCTTTTCTTTCCCTTTCTCTCTTTCACTTTCTCTCTCAAATGTTATTATGTACACACAAACTTTTTTTACTACTATAATAGCTTCAATGCTAGAGCATAGGTATGAGCTAGATTGAAGCAAAGAGAGGGTAATCTTCAAAGTTGTAAAATTGGGGCAGGCGGGTGTCATGGTGGTTGAGATGCTGCACTCCCACATGGCCGATCATGGTTCAAGTCCAGGACCTGACAGCTTGCTTTCTCACTCTCTCTTCCTCTCTATCTGTCTCTCTGGTCAAAATGGAAGAATAATGATAATAAATAAATTATAAAATAAATAAATCTGTATTTTTAAAAAGGTGTAAAATGTATGGATTCAGGTGAGTACAGGCAGCAAAGTGAATTCATCAGTATCCTTTTAAATGTTGTATTTCATACACTTGGTTATGGCTTTGGGGAAAAATTTTAATTTAGATCTCTTTCCAAATGACATTCCATAGTACTTTGCAAATGATAGGCTTAGA
>NW_006202806.1:2642617-2653031 GCF_000334495.1 Tupaia belangeri chinensis
AATTTTCATGTTATAGGAATGGAAATTCATTTGGAATTGGCTGGCAGGATAATTTTAAATCAATTCAAGAGCTCTCAATCCCTTTTGGTAACTATTATGTTTAGTTTAAAAGAACACTATGAGCTAATTATAGAGAAACCACACTATGCTTTTGTGTGCGTGTGTATAAAGTTCACATGCTGAGTTAGTCATTATTACTAAATTTTTGAATAGTGAAATTAAGTAATTTTAACTGGCAATATAAAGTAAAATTACATCAAGATAAAGCAAAAAGTATTTTCATTTTGGACAAAACATGACATTTATCATAAAACACTTAAAAGTTAGAAGAGTGAGATGGCCTTCTTTTTTTTAATATCCATGCCTAGTTCCTATTAGAAATGAAATGCCATAATCGTCATATCAGTGAAGTATTAAATTTATTTCTATATTTGGGTGTTCATTGACCACTGACATAAAAATACAATTTCAAAGAGGTCTGTGTAGAACAAGGAAAAATAACAACAACATTTGGAAACTTTATATTTTAATGCTCCGAAAATTGTTTCATACAATACAACTGTTTTCCTTAAATATTTGGTAGGTCTAACACGGCCATTCCTCACAGTGAAGTAGTCTGGCTTTTTGCTCACTTAACTCATAAACAGGTCGAGAGGCGTTTAACCACTCGTTGTGTCAAACTACTTTCTATCAAAGATCAATGGGTGGGGCCAGCAGATGACATGGTGGTTAAGAGCGTTGGACTCCCATATGGCCAATCGTGGTTCGGGTCCCAGACCTGGCAGCTTGCTTTCTCACCTTCCATTGCTCTCTCTCTCTCTCTTACTCTGTCTCTATATGGTCAAATTAAAACAAAAAATTACTAAATTAAATAAAGTTAAATAAAAGAATCCTCAAAAAATCAGTGGACAATGAATTCACACATATTCATAATTAATAAATAAATTATGGTGAATAATATCACAACTAGATATAGCTTATTCTGTTCTGTTCTCAGCCTCACCATCCTGGTAGTTTCTACAAGGACAGAAAAATGGTTAATACTAACTTTGTCTCCCTTTTCAGAGATTGCCAATTGTCCTGCCCTGATGTTTGATGAGCCTCCAAAGTAAAGGAAAAGAGTTTCTGCCAGCCATTGTTGTAGGCAAAGGGCAGTCAGCATTGTGATACATGCCAATGAAGAGGGCCCTCTTTTCATGTCTCCACACCCCAGGGCAGGGTCTGAAAGAAGATGGGAAAACAAAATATTGGCATTTACTTTGCTTAATAATATAAGTTGGCCAACTAGGTAGGTTCTGCAAACTTCAGAAAACATTTTTCTCCCTCACTGTGAATAAGGTTAGACTGTCCTTTATAATTATTGGAGACTCATGGGAAATTTACTAATCTGGGAGGAGCAAACCATATCCTGAGGATATGTAGTCTTGCTCAGGCTAACTAAATTCAAATCTATCATTTACTAGCTCTGCGATGTTGAACAATCTTGAAGTTACTAGTTCGTAACATTCTGAGTCCTAGTTATGTCATACGTAAAATATTCTTTATTGTAAAAAAGTTGCTAAATGATAGAGTTGTTGGGAGGATTAAATTGCCATATTTCATTGACTCTAACGAAGTCGTCAGTTATAAGGTAGGCAATTGATTTGTGCACCACTGAAAAAGAAAAAAAAAGTTGTCTCTAAACTCTGCATGAGATCTTTAAAAAGTTCATGGAAACTGCCTATTCCAAAAAAATTAGGCATAAATTTCCCAAAAGTTTTTGCACCAAGATAAACTCATCCTTTATCTCCATTTTTCTGAGGCTTTTTGAAATCCTCTCATATACTAATGATTTTAGGATACAGCCTGATTTTAAGTGTGTATCAGGTTCTGTTAAACTCTGTAGTTAATACTGATAAAGTACAATATTTAGACTAATACTTTATGTATAGTAAGTGCTCAGTGTTTTCTATTGCAGGGTCAAATTTCCCTAAAAGAAGGTCTTAATTACCACCTTGAAAATAGAAACCTTTTGCAAGGGAGGACCACAGCCTTTGATAGGAAAGAGCAAGGTTAGGGAGTAGAAAATGCCCACAAAGAGTTCCGTATAGGGATTAGTTGTTTCTTGCTTTTTGATTGCACAACAGAAAGACAAAAAACATTTTTAGTATACATTTTGTCAACCCTCCTTTTCTCTCTGATCATTAGTTTCTTAGTCACTCCCATCCCAATCTTCCAGTAAAAGCATCTATTCCTTCAGAACGCCACATGAGGGAGTTGTGAAGGCTACAAACACAGCAAGGGTGGGGGGCCGCTCCACCTTTGGTTGAGGTGCAAGTCCAGGTAGGGGAGCCATAGTACACCAGGAAGGCCTATTATCCTGGAACTCCACAGAGGGTTAAGCTCAGCAGTGAGCAGTGGGCTGGCTGGAAGAATCGCTGACAGTGGCCAGGATGGATATAAACTCAGAGAACTGAAACCTGGTGGACTCTGACAGAGAGTAAATGTGGGGTGGGGGGAGAACCCCCAGGTATTTTTTTTAAGGTGACTCTTGGGCCAGCAAATGGCGTAGTGGTTACATTACTGGACTCCCACATGGCTGATGCAGTTCAAGTCCCATTCCTGGTGACTTGAAACTCACACCTAGCATGTGTGCATGTGTGTCCAAGATCCCAGAAGGAGACTGGATCTGCAATCCGCAGCATGGCTGTCCCTCCTAGCGGGTGATTTCTCGCTTTCCCTCTTACCGTCTCTGTCTCTCTCTCTCCAGCGAGCACATACGCCCTATGGCAAAAACCTCTAAAAAAAGAGAAAAGTGACTCTTGGGATAGTAGCATAGCTAATACTTAGGTAATATTGTTTATAAAATTATAAGACAGAAACACAATCTAGAATAGAATTCAGTGAATCATGTCAATGCTTCTACCATATCGCCTCCTAAAATGCACATTTTATCACTTCTGAAATCAGAATGTACAATATAAAATAGGAATAAAAATAATATAAAATAATATAATAGCTAATACATACTGCATACTGTGTTTCAGGTGCTATTCTATGTATACTACCAGTATTAACTCGTTTCTAAATCTATGAGTTAGAGACAGTACTCCCTGTTTAACAGTTGAGGACATTGGGGCATAGAGAAATTGCTTCTCCAGGTGTCACATGTTCACACACACACACACACACCACCCTATTAAGGGGCAGAAACAGGCAACATGACCTTAACTATTACATTCTCATTATTTAACAAGATCTTGATATCTGTATTCCTCCCCCGAAGCTGTTTCTACACCAGTAGTATCATTAAAACGTGATGGTAGCTTAGACATTAGGAATTCCAGATGGTGGTTAAATTTTTCCTACAGACCAATACTAGCCTACTTCTCTGTAGCCGAAGTCCTCTGAGGGCCAATACAGACAATGGGCAACAACAAGATCAACGAATTGGTCTCACATGTGTGTTTGAGCTATGACACAAGTGAAGTGAGCTTGAGAAAAAAACCCTTTTTATAAAAAGTTTATTTTCAGATAATTGTAGAATTAAGGACAGTTGTAATAATAAGATCCAATTATCCATAGAGATGATATTGTATATATTAGATTACAACATCATGATCAGGACAGTGACACAGTCAATCCATCTAATTCACATTTCTAAGTTTTAAGTGTACTTGTGTGTGTGTGTGCATGTGTGCATGTAGGTGTGCATTTAGTTTAATTCAATTTTAACATATAGGTTAGTACATCCGCCTCTACACTCAAAATACAGATAAGGTGCATGGCCATAAGGGTTGTCCTTGTTGCCCTTTTATAACTATATCCACATCCCTTTTGTCACCCTGTCCCATCCCTAACCTATGGCAACCATTAGTCAGTTCCTCATGGCTATAATTTTGTCATTTCAAGAATATTATGCAAATGAAATCATAAGGTATTTGTGAGTTGTTATATGGTAGTATAAATCTTTTGAAAGTTGGCTTTTTCTTTTTCTTTTTTCTTTTTTTTTGGAGAAGTTTTTTTTGCTATAGGGGATGTGCACTCGCCAGAAAGACAGAGAGAGACAGAGAGACAGAAAGTGAGAAATCATCCCTCAGGGGGTAGGGGGCATGGCCAAGCCACAATCCCTTTTCCTCCATCCTCCTCTTGGGATCTTTGTCATGTACGCACATGTGCCTGGCATGAGTTTAAGCCACCAGGTTCGGGACTCCAACCGTGGTCGACTACATGGGAGTCCAACAACATAGCCATTAGGCCAACTGCTGGTTCTGAAAGTTGGCTTTTTCACTCAGCATAATTCCCTGGAGATCTATCTAAATGTTTGCATGTAGCAATAGTTCATTACTTTTTTTCTTTTAATTTTCTAGAATGTGCACGTGTTCACCAGAGAGAACAGAGAGTGAAAGTAAAAAACACTGTGCATGGGGGATAGCCACCCCACAGTCCTTTCTCCTTCATTCTCCTCTTGGGATTTTGGCCATGCTTGCACATGTATCTAACATATTTCTCAAGCCATTGTCTGGGACTACAACTGTGCCATCAGCCATGTGGGATCCTGCTGCCTTAACCACCATGCCACTTGCTGACCCAGTTATTTTACTTTTTATTGCAAATCTATATTGCTGATTCATTTACGGTTATGGAGACCCCACAATTTATCTAACCATTCCCTGATTAAGAGAAATTTTGGTTGTTTGCATTTCAAGGCAATTACCAATAGAACTGCTATGAACAATCATGTTATGTTTTTGTGTGTACATACGTTTTTATTTCTCTGGGATAAAGGCCTAGAAGTGTAGTTTCTGAGTTATATGGTAGTTATAGGTTTTATTTCATTGTTTTTATTCTTTGTTATCTTTTAAGAAGCAGCCAAAATGCTTTCTAGAGCAACTGTAGCATTTTACACACTCTCTGGCAATGTATGAGTAATACAGTTTCTCGACAGTCTTGCCAGCATTTGCTGTTGTCACTATTTTTTGTTTTATTTTCTGTTTTTATCTCAGTGTGATTTGAATTTGCATTTCCCTAATAGCTAGTGTTGTTGAATATCTTTTCCATGTTTTCATTTGTATAAACTCTGCAGTTATATGACTTTTCAAGTTTTAGTCTGTTTTTCTGTTGCTAATCACTTAATACCACGGACTAGGTAATTCAGAAAAAATAGGGTTTATTCCGTCCACACCGTTTTGGAGGTACAAAGTCAAGATGCCACATCTGGTGGGGGTTGTCTTGTTGGTGGAGACTTTGGGTACTACGTGACAAGAGGGCAAGAACATGTGTTTGGTCTTATTAAACCATCAGTATCCAACAATAGGAGTCCATTTTGATGCCATTACCATATCCTAATTATTTCTTATAGGCCCACTTCTTGGTATCATGGTCAAATTGTTTCCACTGTCTTAATATTCTCACCATAGCAACCAATGATCCTTTGTTGTTGTTTTCAAAGAATTGTTTATTTCATTTTATTTATTTTTTGTTTTTTTATTTGACTGGAGAGAGATTGAGAAAGAGGGAAAGTGAGAAAGCAAGCTGCCAGGTCCAAGACTCAAGACTGTGGTTGGCCATGTGAGAGTCCAGCACCCTAACCACCACACCATCTGTCAGCCCCAGCAACCAATTTTCAACCCATGAATTTTGGGGAGACACATTCAAACTATACCATCAAGCCTTTTTCTCTTTCTCTCATTGATTTTTTTGTTGTTTTTCTTTTTTACTTTTGAGTTTCATGAGTTCTTTATATACTCTAGATATGAGTCTTTGTTTTCCTTGTTTGTACAAGCCTTTTTGATAGGGTTCTTCACTTAGCAAAAGTTTAAAAAATTATTTTTTTGTCATGAGAGTGACAGACAGATAGGAAGAGAAAGGCAAACACTCTCAACAGGGTCTCATGCTGCTAGCTCCTTCTCCAGCTTCCCCAGCCAGGGTTATCAGCATATATGCTCACCATGTACAGATTGACTCAGGAACCAAACCCACCATCTTTCACATAGATCCAACATTGCTTGAACGGCTCATTACCACTGTGCCATGTAGCTAGCTCTAAAATTCTTTTTAATTTTGATGAATTCTAATTTGTCAATTTTTCCTTTTATGGATTGTGCTTTAGTGTCAAGTACAAAAAGTCTTTGCATAGGTCACAAAGGTTTTTCTCCCGTAAGTTTTTCTAAAATATTTATAGTTTATGTTTTACATTTAACATTTTTTATAATTTTGCCTAAGGTATAGGTTAAATTCTCTTTTTTTCCTCTTTTCCTTCTTCTTTTTATAATTCGTATTTAGTTTTTCTTTCTTTGGAGAGGTTTTTGCTATTAGGTGTGTGCATGTGCCAGACAGAGAGAGACATAGAGACAGAAAGTGAGAAATCATCCCCCAGAGGGGATGGCCACACCACAATCCCTTCTCCTCCATTCTCCTCCTAGGATCTTGGGCACGCATGCACACACACCCGGCATGAGTTTAAGCCACTGGGTCATGGACTCAAACCACGGTCGACTACATGGGAGTTCAGCGACATAGCCATTACACTAACTGCTGGTCCCAATTTGTATTTATTTTTTTAAAAATTTTACCATTATATGTGTACTTGCTCAAGCATTATCTTTTAAAGAGATTCACCTTCCTTTGTGAAATTGCTTTTGCAACTTTTTAAAAATATCAAATTGGTCATATCCATGTGGGTCTATTTCTAGATTCTCTATTCTTCTGTACCAAACTATTGGGTCATCTGAAAAGTCATGATGTACTTTTCTGTTTTTCTATGCAAAATGCATCATGACTTTTCAGATGATCCAATATAAGGCTATCCTTCTACCAGTATTACACTATCCTAATTGCTACACCTATGTAATAAGCTGTATTCTTCATTGTCAGGATTGCTTTAACTATTACAGTGCTCATATATTTCCATATACGTTTTTAAAATATGTTTATGTATATGTATGTCTACAGAACAGACCTTTCTGATATCTTAGTAAGAATTTCATTCACTGGGGCTGCCAGGTGATATGGTGGTTAAGG
This sequence comes from Tupaia belangeri chinensis, assembly GCF_000334495.1. Classification (NCBI taxonomy): domain Eukaryota; kingdom Metazoa; phylum Chordata; class Mammalia; order Scandentia; family Tupaiidae; genus Tupaia; species Tupaia belangeri. The sequence continues at coordinate 2,649,620 of NW_006202806.1, forward strand.
GTGTTGGACTCCCACGTGGCTGATCATGGTTCAAGTCCTGGACTGGGCGGCTTACTTTCTCCCTTTCCCTCTTTCTCTCTCTCTCTCATGTATGCTCTGAGCCCCTCTGGTCAAATTTAAATAAATAAATAAATAAATAAATAACTTTAAATAAGATAATTTTTTAGAAAAGAAAAAAAAATCATTTACCAGCCAGCCAGCAGGTGGTTTGGTGAATAAGGAGCTAGACTCTGACATGGCCAACTGTGGTTTGAGTCCTAGACCTGGTGGCTTGATTTCTCACTTTCCCTTTCCCTTTCCCTTTCTCTCCGTCTCTCTCTCTCTCTGGTAAGCACATATCCCCTATAAAAAATTTAAAAATAGGAGCCAGCAGGAGGCGTGGTGGTTAAGGGTGCTGGACTCCCACATGGCCAACCTTGGTTTGGGTTCTGGACATGGCAGCTTGCTTTCTCACTTTCCCTCTCTCGCTCTCTCACACTCTCACTCTGTCCCTCTCTGGTCAAGTAAAAACCAATAAGTAAATAAATAAATAATTCTTTTTAAGAAAGGACATTTAAAAATAATAATAAATAAAAATTAAATAATAATGTAAAACATTTTTTCATTCAACCTGCTCAGTGTTTGAAGCCATTAACATACTCTATTTTTCCACTTATAAGATCTTTGATTTCTTTTACCGTGTTGGGTTTTTAAATAGTGCTTTGCATTGTGATTCAACTGTGTTTTCATATTTCTAATACACTATGACGGTGTTATTGTCTGTTATACATGTGATTACACGAAGAAAGGAGGAACGTACTTTTCAAAGGGAAGAACATTTTTAAATTAAATGACTGTAGCTAAATATACACCATATGTGTATGATGTTGAAATAATTTTAAATGATATGGTTATAATTGTTTATAGAGGGATTGATAGAGCCCTATAATTTTCATGAATGCAAAACATATTTTTAATTATGTTAAAGTGATGCATCAGTGTGTTTTTAAATTACTCTTCTTTAGCCTACAGTTTTACGAGACATGTTGGAAAATGAAAACTGGTCCTTGCTCATATGCCAATATTAACCAGTAATCCCTGTATCATAAAACAGACAACACATTAATTAGAAAGAACTGAGTATGCTAAATTTAAAAGTGAACAAGGAATCAACTCTTAAGTAATTGAAAACCCTAAAGGCATTCTTTTACATAAGTTTATGGGGAGGGGTTTAACTATTTTTCCCCACTTACTCAATCATTTAACATAATTTCAAGCATACAGATTAATACAGCTTCACAGATAGTAAGATAGAAAAGACAGATTTGAATCAAAAACATTTATATAGACTTCTCAACATAACTGAGATGAGGGGATAAAAAAGCTTTTGGTCATTTCTGCCTCCTCTCCTAACAGTGATCCATATTTATTCAAATGTTGCACCTTCTGGGGACCAGCAGTTAGCGTAATGGCTATGTTGCTGGACTCCCACGTAGTCGACTGCGGTTCGAGTCCTGGACCTGGTGGCTTAAACTCACGCCAGGTGTGTGTGCGTGCATGCCCAAGATCCTGGAAGGAGAAGGAATTGGATGATTTCTCGCTTCCTGTCTCTATGTCTCTCTCTGTCTTTCTAGCGAGTGCATGTGCCCTATAGCAAAAAAAAACTCTCCACACAAAAAAAAAATGTTGCACCTTCTGTAGCGCATATATTAATATTTTTAAAGGATCTCTTGACTTAAGCATAATGGGAAAATGTGGTAGTTCATGGGTTACTTCAGCAGTATTGTAGCCAGAAAAACATAAGACAATTGAAATCAATTTAAGTTGGTACTTCATACATATTTTGCAACATTGCAATAAGGTCTTTCAGTAATCACATGCTTCCATAGTGATCCATAGAAATTACACAAATTTGATCTATTACCAGCAACAAATTTTTAGTTTAGTTTTGTGAACCCAGAACTAAAGAGCAAAGTCATCATATGTGTGGAGTGATTTATGTATGTACATACAAGCACTCATATGTACAGTTTTTTTAGAGTTTTTTGCTATGGAGCATGTATGCTCACAAGAGAGATGGAGAGAGACAGAGAGACAGAAAGTGAGAAATCACTCCTGGGGGATGGCCACACCACAATCTCTTCTCCTCCATTCTCCTCTCAGGATTTTGGACACACAGGCAAACGTGTCTGGTGTGAGTTTTAAGCTGCTGGGTCTGGGACTCCAATCACAGTCAACTACGTGAGAGTCCAGCAACTTAACCATTACACCATCTACTGGCCCCCCATATGTACAATTTGAAGGCTTTTAACATTAAGTAGAGTACACTGTTACCAGGGAAATCATTACAGGATTACTGATCTAAATGATAAAGACATTCTACATTATTTCAACCCTTATTTCTTTGTAGAAAGCTCCATATGCAAATCAATTTATATAAGGTGTCAAACTTTAATCTCAAGTGCTAGTATTTTATACTCAAACCACTAGATACAGCTGTGAAAATAGTGACTGTTAATATTCACACAAACACTCCTTATTAAAGTAACTGAATATTATTCACTTTCATCTTATACTTTATTATGTCAAAGGGAGGAACTATTAATTTTTCTTATTGCCCTGCATCAGCTATGACCCTGGCAAGGTATAAAATCCAGTGCAGATGGTTCAATAAAACACAATAAAGGGAGTCACCAGGCAGTGTGGTGGTTAAAGCACTGGACTCACACATGATTGACAACAGTTCGAGTCCCAGACCTGATGTCTTTCTTTCTCACTGTCTTTCTCTCACTCAATCTCTCTCTGTGTCTTTCTCTGGCACGTGTATGTGCCCTGCAACAAACTACAAAGAAAATGATAATAATAAATGAAACTAAATTAACAATTCTTATTAAAAATAATCACACAATAAAGGAACTACTTTCAGAAGTGTAAACAGGTTTAAAGAAACCAAAAGGACTATTGAGGCACATAGAGACTACCCACCGTAGCAGTTGTGACGTGCCCCTCCCTCCCTTTCCCAGTCTGAAGAGTTAAGTAAAGGAAATAGCATATTCTATATCCAGGAATAGATAGAGTATGGGAGGAGATTCTTATCAGGATAGTGAAGGATGAAAGCTGCCACTGTGAGAAACAAGGTACAAGGAAGATGGGGGTGAATTGAGCAAAATGCCTAAGATCCCCTTTCTTCCCACCTTTCTGTCTTATGTCTGTGCTGCCCATTGGCCAAAACCTATGGGAAACTTGTCAGCATGGGAGCTAAGGAGATGCATTGTTTGTTTGTTTTAGAACTAACTAACTAACTTACTTACTTACTTACTTTCTTTCTTTCTTTCTTTCTTTCTTTCTCTCAGTTTGACCAGAGAGGGACAAAGTGAGTGAGTGAGTGAGAGAGAGAGAGAGAGAGAGAGTGAGAAAGCAAGCCTCCAGGTCC
>NW_006202806.1:2654123-2656237 GCF_000334495.1 Tupaia belangeri chinensis
ACTCCCACGTAGTCGACTGCGGTTCGAGTCCTGGACCTGGTGGCTTAAACTCACGCCAGGTGTGTGTGCGTGCATGCCCAAGATCCTGGAAGGAGAAGGAATTGGATGATTTCTCGCTTCCTGTCTCTATGTCTCTCTCTGTCTTTCTAGCGAGTGCATGTGCCCTATAGCAAAAAAAACCTCTCCACACAAAAAAAAAATGTTGCACCTTCTGTAGCGCATATATTAATATTTTTAAAGGATCTCTTGACTTAAGCATAATGGGAAAATGTGGTAGTTCATGGGTTACTTCAGCAGTATTGTAGCCAGAAAAACATAAGACAATTGAAATCAATTTAAGTTGGTACTTCATACATATTTTGCAACATTGCAATAAGGTCTTTCAGTAATCACATGCTTCCATAGTGATACATAGAAATTACACAAATTTGATCTATTACCAGCAACAAATTTTTAGTTTAGTTTTGTGAACCCAGAACTAAAGAGCAAAGTCGTCGTATGTGTGGAGTGATTTATGTATGTACATACAAGCACTCATATGTACAGTTTTTTTAGAGTTTTTTGCTATGGAGCATGTATGCTCACAAGAGAGATGGAGAGAGACAGAGAGACAGAAAGTGAGAAATCACTCCTGGGGGATGGCCACACCACAATCTCTTCTCCTCCATTCTCCTCTCAGGATTTTGGACACACAGGCAAACGTGTCTGGTGTGAGTTTTAAGCTGCTGGGTCTGGGACTCCAATCACAGTCAACTACGTGAGAGTCCAGCAACTTAACCATTACACCATCTACTGGCCCCCCATATGTACAATTTGAAGGCTTTTAACATTAAGTAGAGTACACTGTTACCAGGGAAATCATTACAGGATTACTGATCTAAATGATAAAGACATTCTACATTATTTCAACCCTTATTTCTTTGGAGAAAGCTCCATATGCAAATCAATTTATATAAGGTGTCAAACTTTAATCTCAAGTGCTAGTATTTTATACTCAAACCACTAGATACAGCTGTGAAAATAGTGACTGTTAATATTCACACAAACACTCCTTATTAAAGTAACTGAATATTATTCATTTTCATCTTATACTTTATTATGTCAAAGGGAGGAACTATTAATTTTTCTTATTGCCCTGCATCAGCTATGACCCTGGCAAGGTATAAAATCCAGTGCAGATGGTTCAATAAAACACAATAAAGGGAGTCACCAGGCAGTGTGGTGGTTAAAGCACTGGACTCACACATGATTGACAACAGTTCGAGTCCCAGACCTGATGTCTTTCTTTCTCACTGTCTTTCTCTCACTCAATCTCTCTCTGTGTCTTTCTCTGGCACGTGTATGTGCCCTGCAACAAACTACAAAGAAAATGATAATAATAAATGAAACTAAATTAACAATTCTTATTAAAAATAATCACACAATAAAGGAACTACTTTCAGAAGTGTAAACAGGTTTAAAGAAACCAAAAGGACTATTGAGGCACATAGAGACTACCCACCGTAGCAGTTGTGACGTGCCCCTCCCTCCCTTTCCCAGTCTGAAGAGTTAAGTAAAGGAAATAGCATATTCTATATCCAGGAATAGATAGAGTATGGGAGGAGATTCTTATCAGGATAGTGAAGGATGAAAGCTGCCACTGTGAGAAACAAGGTACAAGGAAGATGGGGGTGAATTGAGCAAAATGCCTAAGATCCCCTTTCTTCCCACCTTTCTGTCTTATGTCTGTGCTGCCCATTGGCCAAAACCTATGGGAAACTTGTCAGCATGGGAGCTAAGGAGATGCATTGTTTGTTTGTTTTAGAACTAACTAACTAACTTACTTACTTACTTACTTTCTTTCTTTCTTTCTTTCTTTCTTTCTCTCAGTTTGACCAGAGAGGGACAAAGTGAGTGAGTGAGTGAGAGAGAGAGAGAGAGAGAGAGCATGCTTCCAAGTCTGGGACTCAAACTGCAATCAGTCATGTGGGAGTCCAGCTCCCTTAACCAGCAAGCCACCTGCCAGCCCCAAGGAGATGTGGTTTTTTACAGGTCAGCTTCACAATCCCAGAGCAGAACAAAGGGCATAAAATGGATTGGGTCATACCAGCAAGAGAGTGCAATGATATATGGTA
>NW_006202806.1:2656321-2659454 GCF_000334495.1 Tupaia belangeri chinensis
GTAGGGAAGGAAATTAGAAAAAAAATGGAGAGTTAAGACATTTGTGGGACACAGAAATGGTTTATTACCTGTTGATGATGTTGTGTGTAGTATTCTAAACTGGATTGGTCTGAGGTGTATTTCATGTTGGGTAAATTCTCTTTAGAAACTAAATGATGTACATCAGTTAAATATATAAAATAATAATGATGAGAATGCAGTGAAATATTTGAAGTTTTGAAAGGAAAAAAAATACCAACCTAGAACTGTGTATCAGAGAAATGATCCATCAGGTATAAAGAAGAAATAAATACTTTATCAAACAAATGAATACTGAGGAAATTGTTGCCAATAGACCTGCCTCAAGAGAAATGTCAAAAGATGTGCTTCAGAGAGAGAGAAAACGATATATGTCAGAAACTTGGAGCTACATAAGAAAAAGAAGAAAATTAGAGAAGGAATAAATGAAAAAAATATTCTTATTCCTAGTCGCTTACTTACTAGACAACTATTTGTTCAATATAGCAATAGTAACAACAAATATTGAGTAGTCAGAGCTTATAGATAAGAGGAGTGAATGACAGTAATGATATCCAGTTCAAAAAGAAGGAATTTGGGATACTCTGTTATTAAGGACACTCAAAATACCTGCAGGGAAAATAGATTGGAGTGAGAATAAAGAGAAAATGTCTAATTTACCTTCTTCGTTAGTACCCAAACCATCCCATAACTAGGAGTTGAAAATTCACCTTCACGTGGTTGTAATCATAAATTACTTCATTTCTTTTGCTTCTTAAAATTTAAAAGAATTTTGAAAAAAAATAGAGTATGGAAAGAAATGAGATCCTAGCGTAGTTCATTTCTTCTAGTGGATGTAACTGATGCTCTTAACCTTGTCTCAATCCAAAGATTTATTATTCTTCTAAAAACCATCCTTTCAGGAGCCAACTGTATTATCAGACTTGCATGTTTTCAAATTAAGGATTTATTCAGGGACCTCTTTCCCAAATCCCCCTTTATTTCCTTCTTTTAAAAATAGTATGTTTGTCAGGCCAGCAGGTGGTGTGGTGGTTAAGGGTACTGGACTCCCACATGGCCAACCATGGTTCAAATCCCAGACCTGGCAGCTTACTTTCTCACTTTCTTTCTCTCTCTCTCTCTTACTCTGTCCCTCTCTGGTCAAATTAAAATGAAATAAGTAAGTAAGTAAATAAATAAATAAATAAGTAGTTATTTAAAAAAAAAAAAAACAGTGTGTTTGAGACGTGCAGATGGCATACTAATTACGTTGCTGGACTCTCATGTAGTCTACCACAGTTTGAGTCCCGGACCCAGCAGCTTCAAATTCACACTGGATGCATGTGCATGCTAGTCCAAAATCCCAACCAAGAGGAGAATGGAGAAGAAGGGATTGTGGCATGGCCATCCCCGCTAAGGGGTGATTTCTCGCTTTCTGTCTGTCTCTGTCTCTCTGGTGAGTGCAACATAGCAAAAATTTCTCAAAAAAAGTGTTTTTGTTTGTTTGTTTGTTTGTTTTAACATATTTGTGGTTTTATTCTCTTCTCCAGGTTTGTAAAGGTATTACCTCAGGAGTTCACTAGGTGGCATAGTGTTTAAGGCTCTAGACTCCCACATGACTGATCATGGTTTGAGTCTCAGATTTGGGAGCTTGAAACTTATGCTGGGCACATGTGTGTTCATGCCTAAAATCCTGAGAGGAGAATGGAGGAGGGAGGATTGTACTGTGGACATCTGCCCAGAGAGTGATTTTTCACTTTCCCTCTCTCTGTCTTCCTACCTCTCTCTGGTGAGTGCATGTGCTCTATGGAAAAAGAAAAACCTTAAAAAGGAAAAAAGAAAAAAGCATTGCATCAGAATATTAAAATTCTGAAAAGTAGTAAATGTAGTAACAGTGGTAAATGTAGCTTTGAAGATGAAAATAATTAATAATGAAAAAGGCAAGGCCAACTCTATAACCTAGTGGTCAAAGGAACTAGATCTCACATGAACCACATGGTTCAAATTGTGGCCTTGGCAGCTTGTAAAACACACTAGGCACATGTGTATACATGCCCCAGATCCTGACAGGATGAAGAAATGCAGGAGAAGGGATTATGTCATGACCACACTCCATAGGGGCTACTTTCTTCCTCTCTCTTTGTCTCTCTCTCTCTCTTTCGTGCATGTGCCCTCTGGCAATTAAAAATAGAAAGAAAGAAAAAACCATGCACACCTGTGTGTGCTCATACACACATTAAACCAGGGTGGAGTAATTCATCAGACTTTTTAGTATTCCAAATACAGTTAAAAACTAAAGTTAGCCCTGAAGATCCTGCGAAACATTTTCAGTCCCTTTGAAATGTTTAAGGAAAAATTAATGCTTTCATTTTTTTCAAGACATCAATTGAATCCAACTTATTTTGAAATATTGAAACAATATTGTAATGTAATGTAACTTAAGGAATACTTTTCAAGTAACCAGCTTCAGAATTATTAAACACATTTTTAAAAATCAAACAGAATTTTAGGATGTACACCCACATTAACCTTATCTTTTTTTTTTTCAATCCTTCTCTAAATTCAGTCTACTCCGAAGCCTCATTTAAAGTCAAATAAAGTACTTTCTGTAGTTTCTATAAAAGGTTCCCACTTTCAGGCATCAGTGAGTAAGTGTATTGCTTATGGGACTCAGGAAAATTTTGAAGCAAATTATAAATGGTCATTACTTGTGAGCCCTTTTTTTTTCATTGCTTTTTTAAGTGTTCTGTGGTAAGATAGTCAAAATAGGATGCCACTCAATTAAAGTTTCAGCTTCTCACTTTCTCTCTGAATATCTCGCTTTCTCTCTGAATATATTAGAGAAAGAGGCACGTGCAGTTTCATCTGCTGCGCAAATCCTCTCAAACCTCCTCTCCTATCCAGATGCAGATTTGTCCAGAAGTAAATGCAGCTTAAGCTTTAGTGCCCTGTCCATTTCATAAAACTCTTTGAAAACCCTTGTAAAGCTTTCACATAATCACCTGCTTGAAAAAATATGCAAAATGAAAAAGGGTCTCACATTTGAGGCCTTGCAATCTTTGGATCACTTTTTTTTTCTTAGAGCAACACTTAAACTTCACAAAAACTTTATCAGAATTTAAATTTAACCTTTCTA
>NW_006202806.1:2659551-2660285 GCF_000334495.1 Tupaia belangeri chinensis
GTGATTGGAATCGACAAGTTTGCCGAAGTTGCAATCTAAATGTCATCCACATAGATTTATATTGTATCTTACTCTTCCTTGCATCATAATATCTTGGTCTAGGCTTCCAATAAGTACACTTGTGAAATGTTTTTGAATATTAAGAAATAGCAAATTACCCTTTAGAGCCTGTTTTTCTAAATATTTTCTTTAAAAGATACCCAGGCTATTTATTGGTGAATGTAACTTTTAGCTGCATTATAGGACCTACTCATGTAGTTTTTGTTCGCTTGTTTTTTTTTAATTTAGGGTGTGTGCATTCACCAGAGAGAGACAGAGGGAAAGTGAGAAATCCCCCTCCCCCACCCTCCCCGGGGAGTGGGGGGGATGGCCACACGGCAATCTCTTTTTCTCCATTCTCCTCTTGGGAATCTGGGCATGCACTCACATGCACTCAGCATGTGTTTCAAGCCGCCGGGTCCGGGACTCAAATTTTAGAGATGACCATTTCGGATCCAGCACCTTATTCACTACGCCACCTGCTGGTCTCACAGTAGCTTTTTTAAAAAAAACTTTATGGGACCAGCAGTTAGCATAATGGCTACGTCGCTGAACTCCCATGTAGTCGACCATGGTTCGAGTCCCAGACCCAATTGCTTAAACTCACGCCGGGTGTCTGTGGATGCATGCCCAAGATCCTGAGAGGAGAATGGAGGAGAAGGGATTGTGGCATGGCCATCTCCCCGGGGGAGGGT
>NW_006202806.1:2660480-2660725 GCF_000334495.1 Tupaia belangeri chinensis
CCCCGTTCTACAATATCTTCAGCATCCATAACTATTTTCACTGCTTTTATGCCCTCCAAAATTTTGAAATCTACCATAAAGTGCAGATAGTCGGTATATATTAAGTGGATACATATAATATCTTTCTTTCATAGTCTGGCTTGCTTCACTCAGCAATAAATCTTCCATATTCAACCAATTTCTATCAAATAGCACCTGGATTGATTTTCAAGTAGTGGGTGGGAGATCATAACCTAGCAGGCCAG
>NW_006202806.1:2660742-2669674 GCF_000334495.1 Tupaia belangeri chinensis
CCATTCATCTGTTTGTGGACATTTGGGTTGGTTCCATGTCTTAGTGATTGTGAATAATGCTGCAATAAACATTGATGTGCAAGCACTTTTCTGACAGAGTGTTCTCCTGTCCCGTAGGTAGAAACCCAGAAGCGGGACTGCTGGATCAAATGGTAGTTCTATTTGTAGATATTTGAGGAACCTCCACATTGTTTTCCACAGTGGCTGGACCAATTTACATTCCAACCAAAAGTGTAGGAGAATTCCCCTTGCACCACAACCCTGCCAACACTTACCATCTTTTGTATATTTAATCTTCGCCAGCAGTTAGGTGGTATCTCATTGTGATTTTAATCTGCATCTCCCTTATGATGAGAGATGTTGAGCATTTCCTCATATGCTTTTTGGCTATTTGTATGTCTTCCTTAGGGAGATTTTTGTTCAGCTAATTTTCCTGTCTTTTAATTGGGTTAATCATTTTTTGGGGGGGAATAAGCCACTTGAATTCCCTGTGTATTCTGGTTATCACTCCCTTATCTGAGGCATATTTTGTAAAAATATTCTCCCAACCACTGTTTGACGTTATCACCACACACTCTCTATCATGAATAACATTAATGTTAAAAATTTTGAGAGGAAGGTACAGATGTTTGCTTTTGTTCCCTGCCCCTCCTGCCATAGCGTCCCTCATTATCAGCATCCACACCAGAGTGATTCACTCATTACAAATGATGACCCTACACTGCACATCATTACAGTTTACATATACTAAAGTCTGTAGTTTACATTAGGGTTCACTTGTGGTATGTGTATTTTATGTTTGAACAAATTTATAATGACACATATCCACCATTATAGTATCACGCAGAGTAGTTTCATGGCCCTAAAAAAAATTCTCTGTGTTCTGCCTATTCATCTCTCCTTCCCTTTGACCACTTACAAGCACTGATCTTTTTTTTTTGTATTTTATATATATTTAAAATTTTTTTCACAGCATGAATACAATGACTATTAGTCCACTGATCTTTTTCACTGTCTCCAGATTTTCACCTTTTCCAGGCTGTCATATAATTGGAATCCTACAGTATGTAGCATTTTTAGATTGGGTTATTTTGGTCAGTCATATGTATGTGAGGTTCCTTCATGCCTTTTCATGGCTTGAAAGCTCATTTCTTTTCGGGCATCCATTATCTGGATGTACTGCAGTTTATTTATCTGTTCACTTTCTGAAGACTATCTTTGAAAGCTTTGAAATTCGGGAATAAAGCTGCTATAAACATCCATGTGCAGGCTTTTATGTGGCTATGTTTTCAACTCATTTGGTTAAATATCAAAAAGTGCAGTTATTGATATGTTATGAATATGTTCAGTTTTATAAAAAACCACCTAATTGTCTGCCAGTGTGGAAGTACCATTTTGCATTCCCACTAGCAACGAGAGTTCCTACTGCTCCACAGTCCCACCAGCATTTGGTATTGTCAGTGTTCTTGATTTTGGCCATCTTAAAAGTATGCAGTTGGGGTCGGCAGGTGGCATGGCCATTAAGGGCACTGGACTCAAACAGAGCTGACTCAGGTTCGAATACCTGGACCTGGTGGCTTGCTTTCTCACTTTCCCTCTCCCTCTCTCTGTCTCTCTAGCTCTGTCCCTCTCTTGTCAAATGAAATAAAATTAAATGATTCTTTCCAAAAAGGGGGATTTGTAGTGGCATCACCGTGTTGTTTTTGTAGTGCCCTGATGACATAGGATGTGGAGCAGCCTTTCATAAGCTTGCTTTTCCATCTCTACTTCTTCTTTGGTGAGGAGTCTGGTAAGGCATTTGACCCAGTTTTTAAATCAAATAAGTTGTCTTCTTATTGTTGTTCTAATAGTTCTTCATATATTTCAGATAACAGTCCTTTATTAGGTATTAGATATGCCTTTTTCTAATATTATCTCCCATTTCTACAGCTGATGTCTTGACATTATGTTGCACAGAGAAGAAAATTTTAATTTTAGTGAAGTCCAGCATAGTGTCTTAAAGTTAGGCAGCCTCGTTTCTCTGACTTTGTTCTTAAATGTTGTGTTGGCTATTCTAGGTCTTTGCCTTTCAACCTAATCTTTACAGTCAGTTTGTCAGTATTCACAAAATAACTTACTGAGATTTTTGTTTGGATTGCACTGAATCTATGGATTAGGGTGGGAAGAACTAGCTTCTTGACAATATTAAGTCTGTCTATAAATGAAAATTAAATTATTTTTTTCTTTCACCTCAATTTTATAATTTTCTTATATATAGATATTGTCCATATTGTGCTACTTTTATAACTAAATATTTCATCCTGGGGATTGCTAAAGTAAACCTTTAAAATGGTTTATCTTAATGAACTCACTTATTAGTTCAGAGATTTTCTTATAGATTACTTGGAATTGTCATTTTCATGTCATCTGCATATAAGACACAACTTTCTGTCTTCTGTTTTCTTTGTGAATTTAATTCCTTCCCTTACTCATTGTACTGGCTAGAACTTTCAGCAGTATGTTGAAAATGTTGAAATAAGTGTGATAAGAGTGTACATGTTTGCCTTATTTACACTATTAGGAGGAAGCATTTAATTTTCATTATACAATATGAAGTTAGCTCTAGGGTTTTTTAAAGTTTTTTTTTAATTTTACTTTATACTTTATTTATTTTCATTTGTCCAGAGGGGGAGAGAGAGAGACAGAGAGAGAGAGAGAATGTGACAAAGCAAGCTGCCAGGTCCAGGACCCGAAACACAATCAGCCATATGGGAGTACAACGCCCTTAACCACCATACCACCTGCTGGTCCAGTTTTAGGTTTTATTTTGATACTTTTTATGAAGTTGATGAAGTCCTTCTCTAATCCTATTTTTCAGAACATTTGTTGCAGGTATTGAGGTTTTGTCAAATTATTTTATTGTATTCATTGATATCATGTGATTTTTTTGTTGTTCTATAACCTATTAGTATGGTAGATTACAATGACTGGTTTTCAAATATGAAACCAGATTTACAAGTTCCAATGTATCTTCTTGAATATTACTCAATCTTTTGTGCTAAAATTTGGGTCAAGAGATTCATAAGGAATATTGGCTTATAGTTTTCTTTTTCTGTATTGTCTTTCTGGTTTTGGTCTGAGGGTCTTGCTGGATTTATCAAAAGTACCCAGAATTAATGCCTTCTACTCTGTTTTCCAGAAGAGATTGTGTACAACTGGTGTTAATTTTTCTTTAAAGTTTGGTTTAAAATTTTCAGTGAAATCACCTGGGCATAGAGATTTTTATTTCAAGATTTTTTAACTTATTAATTCCATTTTCTTAATAGTTATCCAACTATTCAAATGACCTACTTTATATCGAGTGATTTGTGGTTATTGCTTTTCGAAGAATCGGTCCATTTTATTTAAATTGTCAAATATTTGTGGGAAGAATTTTTCATAGTACTCCCTTATTATTGTTTTCATATCGTCCAGGTCTGTAGTGATAACCTCTGTTTCACTCCTGCTATTGGTAATTTGTATCTCAATTTTTCCTTTCTTACTCATGTGAGTACTTTGCCAATTTTATTCACCTTTTTAAAGAACCAGCTCTTTGTTTCATTAATTTTTCTCTATTATATTTCTGTTTGAAATTTTACTGATTTTTTTCTGTTATCTTGATTTCCTCTATTTTAAGATGAGAGCTTAGATTAGTGATTTGAAAATTTCCTCTTTAATTTTTTCTTAATTTTACTTTTAATTTAAAATTTAAATTATATGCATTTGAAAGACACTATTTAAATACACTGCTCTATTTTTTCTTTTTTTTTACTTTTTTTTCTTTAAGGCTTCTGAGCAAACTGGAGAGAGACAAAAAGAGAGAGTGAAAAAGTAAAAAATTACTTCCAAGGGAATGGCCATGTGATAGTCACTTATCCTCCATTCTCCTCCTGGGATTTTGGGCACAAACACACACATGTCCGGTGTGATTTTCAAGCTACTAGGTTCAGAACTCGAACCTCATGCAGCCATATGGGAATCCAGTGCCTTAACCATTACACCACCTACAGGCCTGCACTTTGCTCTGTTTAACTTACATGATAATCTTTTATGGTAGGCATTGCACATGGTGTTATCTTTTTGTTTGTTTATTTGTTTGTTTGTTTTTGTCATAGTGCACATGCACTCACCAGAGAGAGCGACAGAGAGAGGGAAAGTGAGAAAGCACCCTCTGGGGAGGATGGCTACTTTGCAATCCCTTTTCCTCTACTCTCCTCCTGGGATCTTGGGCACAAATGCATGTGGCCAATGTGACTTTCAAGTCACTGGGTCCAGGACTGGAACCACAGTCAGTCATGTGAGAATCTAGCAATGTAACTACTATGTCATCTGCTGGCCCAGACATGGTGCTATCTTTTAACCCTGGTCACACAATTAGATACTTTTCCCAAACAGGAGTTTTCAATCTTATTCCTGTTCATCAATTAGCAAGCTGGTCAAAATGTAAACTTTCTTTTAGTATACCTCAAGCATAACCCTCTTGAGGGCAGAGATCCAGAATTAATAATGTAGAAAGTCCAGCCCCAATAAATGTTTGATAAATAAATGTATATCCTCATGCCATTGTTTTATACGAAATGTTGGTATAGTCGTCCCACAGTGCCAAAGTTTAAAATCTCTTCTAATATACACTTACAAAGAGGTTGGTTTGCCACTCTCAAAGGAGTCATCATTTCTTTTCAGTCTTATAATGATCTGGACTGTAGATACTTCTCTTCCTTATTCTTGATCATTTTCTTCTTTTCCCAAATGATCCCACTGAGCCCCTGTTGTAACTGATGCACTTTTTTTGTTTTTGAGGGTTTTTGCCTTAGGGTATATGCACTCACCAGAGAGAGAGAGAGACAGAAAATGAGAAAGTGAGAAATTGTCCCGGGGATGGGGGATGGTCATGCTGCAATTCTTTCTCCTCCCGGGATCTTGGGCATGCACACACCCACTGCCGACATAATTTTCAACTCAGCTGGGTCTGAGGCTCAAACCATGGTCAGTCATGTGGGAGTTCAGCAACGGAACCACTATGCCATCTACTGGACCCACTGGTGCACTTTTGAGAACCAGCATTATCAAAACAGGTAGTAATAACCCCTAACATCAAGAAATTTATAGCTGAATAGTGAAGGTACACTCATACTTGTTTTAATCTCTCTCTTTTTTTTTTAAGAGAAATTTTTGCCATAGGGCACCTACACTTGCCTGAGAGACAGGAAGTGAGAAATCACCTCCCCAAAGGAGATGGCCACCCCACAATCCCTTCTCCTCCATTCTCCTCTCCAGATTTTGGGCACACACGCACATGAACCCAGAGTGAGTTTTAAGCCATTGGGTATGGAACTCCAACTACAGATGACTACATGGGACTCCAGTGACGTAACATTTACGCCATCTGCTGGTCCCGGTGCATTCATATTTTTAGACTCAACTACAAGTAGGAGTGAAGAAAAGCTCAGAAAAGTTACAGAGGGAACCAGCAGTTAGCATAATGGCTATGTCGCTGGACTCCCACGTAGTCGACCGCGGTTCGTGTCCCGGACCTGGTGGCTTAAAACTCACGCCGGGCACGTGTGCGTGCGTGCACAAGATCCCGAGAGGAGAATGGAGGAGAAGGGATTGTGGCGTGACCATCCCCCCGGGGGGTGATTTCTCTCTTTCTGTCTCTATGTCTCTCTCTGTCTGTCTGGCGAGCGCACGCGCCCTACAGTGAAAATCTCTCAAAAAAAAATAAAAGAAAAGTTACAGAAAAGGTGAATTAAAATAAAACCTAGAAGGATTAAGGATTAAGAAGCATATAATACACAAAGGACAAAGGATAAGAAAATGAATAACAGAGACAATTTCTTTCACATTGCCAAAGTAATAGGCAATGGGGCGAACCAATTAAATGAGAAAGCAAGTTTTGATGGAGTTTGTACTCTAGCAGATAAGACACATATTAACTATATACCCGATTTATTTATAACAAAGAAAACAATGGAGGAAATTTACATGCAAAAGAAGCATAAATGTTGAATTTTTTAAATGATCTGAAATGTGACAATAGGGAAGAACATGAAATAACTCCATGTGAGTTCAGATTAATGTAATATAGGATTGAAAATGAAAAAAAGGGCTGGACTGCAAAGGGTCTATTCATCTTTCACCATAGTACCTCTAACATATCACACTGAGTCACTTTCCAAAGCTGGTGTGGTAGGCCTGAGCTCACGTACTATAATTCTTCAGTTGCATCAGTGGCCCCATTCCATACTACTGTCTCCAGTTTACAATATTCTTCCATGTTCTTTGCCTCGGGAGGATAAACTCTTCATCTGTATTACCAAGGCATGTTGTGCACTAACTTTCAGCAAATTGTATGACACCAGCAAATCAGAGGGCGGGAGGAAAAAGAAGTGAGTGTACTGATTTCCCACTTCCTATGTTACTTACTAAGTTTCTGATAGTGACTGCTTTTCTATCACTATTCCAAATTTATTCTCTCATCTTGCCATGTTAGACCTGGAGGTGGAAACAAATTCCAGCTTTTGCCTCTTCCTGGGTGACTCACCCATACCTGTATTTGTTCTCATCAGCCTACCTATACCTCCGTCCATAGATCTTTCGCCAAATTATTTTCTGTTAAATATTATTCAAGTCTGCTAGGACCTTCACTAATACAGAATAAGAAATGCAACTATTAAATCACATTACTGGACCAGCAGGTGGTGTGGCGGTTAAAGCACTGGACTCTCACATGGCCAACCAGGATTTGAATCCCGGGCTCAGCTGCTTGAAAAATCACACCAGGAGCATGTGTGTGCATGCCCAAAATCCTGAAAGGAGAATGGAGAAGAAGGGATTGAGGCATGGCTAAACCCCTGGGGGGTGATTTCTCACATTTTTTTGCTCTGTCTCTGTCTCTGTCTCTATCTCTATCTCTCTCTGGCGAGTACATGCACCCTATGAGAAAAACCTTTAAAATATCGCATTACTTATTCTCAGCTCGCTGACATCAATGTACCTAATTTCTTTTTACTAAGAATGCCTTTGTTTCGTTCAGAAAGCTCCAAAATCCTGCATTAATTTCAGCACATTTACCTTTAAAGTAGTTGAGAATCAAAATAAACTAATTAGGCAGCCATTATTTTCATTATACAGATAAATTAGTTTTGACTTTTTCTTATATTTAGCAAGTAACTATTCTCTTTATTAACTCTATGGAAAGTAATGATCTGTAGTATTAAGTCCAGAAATGTAATCATTTTGCAAGTGTCATGATCTTCATTGTTTGTGAAAATGTTTTAAGATCTGTTCCCATTTTCAGGAGTTGTAACTTTTCCTTGTTCTCTGGAAAATATCTGAATTCTTAATAATAAACTCACAAGTTTTCAGATATTCATTTATTATTCTGATGGGAATTAAAATAATGCCATGACACATTTAACTATATACACAAATATACATACACACAGACACACAGACACACACATACAAATAATTTTAGGTATCGACCTGAACTTCTTTCCACCATCACCTGTCAGGAACAAGGTAGCACCCCCTGACACCTCTGTCCTTCACCAAAGCAGGGTCAAAGGGTGCCAGCTAAAACAGCTGCCAGCTGATTTTTTAAATAAAAATCAGTAGTCACCTTTATCAACATTACACAGCTAATATAATTAACTGGAAAGTATATTAAAACAACTGTCAATAAAAAATGTCTCAACAAACAATTGGAAGCTTTCTTTAAACAAATTTAAAAACAAAGAAAACCTCAAGGAAATAGAAAAATGGACGTTTAGAACTGAAAACTACAATAATTAAAATCAAGTTTGATAGATGATCAGAATAGAAGGGATGGCAAGGAAAAATAATCCGTGCATAGGAACACAAAACAATGGAAATGATCTATTCTGAGAAGGAAGGACCATCATAAACTATTAAAAAACAAAAAAAACCCTCAAGATCTCAGGGTTTATAATAAAAGATCTAGGATCCATGCCATCAGAGGCCTGAAAGGAGAGAAAAACAGAGGGTATTGTTCAAGAAGTACTCCAAGAAATAATGGCTGGGGGAAAAAAATGTTTGGGGAAAAAAAAAAAAAAGCAAACGGGGGAAAAAAAAACTACAGATTTAAGGAGTTGTGCAAACAGGATAAACCCAAAGAAAACTGTGCTTGGATCTATCATAGTTAAACTTCTGAAAAGTAGAGATAAAGAAAAAAAATCAGAAATAAGTAAAAGAAAAAGAATACTTTATAGGCAAAAAGTTCAAATAACAGAGGATTTCTTGTGTGAAACCACGGAAGCCAGAAGGAAGTGGCATGACAGTTTTCATATGATGAAAGAAAAGAACTGTCAACTTCCTTACACAGAAGGAGACAACACTTTCAAACATAATTTACGAGGCTAGAAAGAACTGATACCAAAACTATGCATGCAAACAAACGGCAGACCAATATCACTTATGGATATAGAGACAAATATCTTGAACAAAATTTAACACATCAGATTAAGAGACTAAATAAAGAATAATCACTCAATTGTATTAATTGAGGCAGTAAGAAAAGTTTGACAAAATTCAATGACTGGTTATGACTAAAAGACAACTTTCAGAAGCTTAGGAAAAGAGGACTTCTTCAACTTGATAAAGAACATCTTACAAATTCTATAGTCACATATCATAATTATAATGAAAGATTTTAAAGCTATCTTTCTAATATTTAGAATTAGGACAAATATATCTGTTTTTAGCCATGCTAGTCTCTTCTCTTTAAAAAAAAGATTATGTTTTCTTTCCTTTCCTTCCCTTTCCTTTCCATTTCTTTTCTTATTTGACCAGGGAGGGATAGAGTGAGAGATAGAAAGTGAGAACAAGTCTCCGACTTGAACCGCAGTCGGCCATGTGAGATTCCAGTGCCTTTAAACACTACAGCACCTGC